>NC_041225.1:39682654-39692541 GCF_002837175.3 Physeter macrocephalus
ATACATATATGTATATATATTCTTTTTCATATTCTTTTTCATTATAGTTTTTTACAAGATATTGAATGTAGTTCCTTGTGCTATACAGTAGGACCTTGTTTATCTATTTTATATATAGTAGTTTGCATTTTCTAATCCCAAACTCCTAATTTATGCCCCCGCCTTCCCCCTTTGGTAACCATAAGTTTTTTTTCTATGTCTGTGAGTCTGTTTCTGTTTTGTAAATAAGTTCATTTGTATCATATTTTATTTTTAAAAATTTTTATTTATTTTTAAAATTTGTTTATTTGTCTCCGTTGGGTCTTAGCTGCGGCACGTGGGATCTTTTGTTGCGGCATGTGGGATCTTTTGTTGTGGTGAGTGGACTCTTCGTTGTGGTGCACGGGCTTCTCTCGAGTTGTGGCGTGGGTATATCATATTTTAGATTCCACATATAAGTGATATCATATGATATTTGTCTTTCTCTGAGTTACTTCATTTAGTATGATAATCTCTCGGTCCATCCATGTTGTTGCAAATAGCATGATTTCATTCTTTTTTATGGCTGAGTAATATTCCAGTGTGTGTGTGTGGGTGTGTGTGTGGGGGTGTGTGTGTGTGTATTATATATATATGTAATATATATAAATATATACCACATTTTCTTTATACATTCATCTGTCCATGGACATTTAGGCTGCTTCCATGTCTTGGCTATTGTAAACATTGCTGCTGTGAACATAGGGGTGCATGTATCTTTTCGAATTAGAGGTATCTCCATATAATTGCCCAGGAGTGGGATTGCTGGGTCATATGGTAGTTCTATTTTTAGTTTTTTAAGGAACCTCCATACTGTTCTCCATATTGGCTGCATCAGTTTAGATTCCCACCAACAGAGTAGGAGGGTTCCCTTTTCTCCACACCCTCTACAGCATTTATTACTTGCAGACTTTTTAATGATGGCCATTCTGACCAGTGTAAGGTGATACCTGATTGCAGTTTTGATTTGCATTTCTGTAATAATTAGCAAAGTTGAGCATCTTTTCATGTGCCTATTGGCCATCTGTGTGTCTTCTTTGGAGAAATGTCTATTTAGGTCTTCTGCTTGTTTTTTGATTGGGTTGTGTTTTTGTTATTGAGTTGTACGGACTGTTTGTGTTTTGGAAATTAAGCCCTTGTCGGTCACATAGTTTGCAAATATTTTCTCCCAGTCCCTAGGTAGTCTTTTCATTTTGTTTATGGTTTTCTTTGCTGTACAAAAGCTTACAAGCTTGATTAGGTCCCATTTGTTTATTTTTGTTTTTATTTCTATTGCTTTGGGAAACTGACTGAAGAAAACATTGCTTCGATTTATGTCAGAGAATGTTTTGCCTATGTTCTCTTCTAGGAGTTTTATGGTTCATGTCTTATACTTAAATCTTTAAGCCATTTTGAGTTTATTTTTGTATATGGTGTGAGGGTGTGTTCTAACATCATTCATTTACATGCGGCTGTCCAGCTTTCCCAACACCACTTGCCGAAGAGGCTGTCTTTTCTCCATTGTATATTCTTGCCTTCTTTTTTAAAGATTAATTGACTGTACATGTGGGGGTTTATTTCTGGGCTCTCTCTTCTCTTGCATTGATCCTTGTGTCTGCTTTTGTGCCAGTACCATGCTGTTGTGATTACCGTAGCTTTGTAGTGTTGTCTGAAGTCTGGGAGGGTTAAAGGTGAACAAAGTCCAGCTTTGTTCTTTTTCCTCAGGATTGCTTTGGCAATTCTGGGTCTTTTATGGATCCATATAAATTTTAGGATTGTTGTTCTAGTTCTGTGAAAAATGTCATGGATAATTTCATAGGCGTCGCATTAAATCTGTAGATTGATTCAGGTAGTATGGCCATTTTAACAATATTAATTCCTCCAATCCAAGTAAAAAGCTCTCTTTCTGTTCAGCTTTATTCATCTGACATGTTTTGAGCCTCCAACAATCTCTCTTGCCTTCCCTGGACTTCACAGGGATTTTTTTTTTTTAATTTGTAACTTATACCAGTCATAGGTTTGGTATTTGCAACTGTGTACACTTTACAAAGTGTTCATGGATTCAAGGGTTCAGGGTTACTATTTAACCCTGAGGGCCTGTTGTATCAATGAGACACACTGCACAGGAGGGGTTATGTTAGCTACTGTCACTTACCTCCTGAAGCTGCTCTTCCCAGTTTGCTTTGTAGTGGTGGCCAGTTTGCTTTGTAGTGGTGGGTCCTCCAACTCTGGTTGGACATTGCCACCAGTGCTTCTCTTTATGTGGCTAAGGACCACATAAAGAGTTTTTAAAATCTGTAACCCAATGCAAACCGACACTTGTAAAATACAGTAAGGATGAATTACTGGAAAAATAAATAAAAACCACATAAAATAGAAGCTATAATTTTTTACTATTAAATTCACAGACATAAAATTATATTTCAATAAATGTCATCAAAACAAATATAGCATAGGAGAAAAGTCAATTATAAAAACTATATGTTTATTACAGGTGTGCATTTAGGTGATTAATAGAAAAAATCACTTTTATGCTAGTAAATATTTGCCATTCTGTAGTAGTATAGCAGGTTGTGAGTACAATAGGGAGTTCACATATTAAATACCTATACATGTAGTCTGAATGGACACCAGGTATAAACATTTTAGTGTGACAAATAAGTTAGTTTCTTGCTTGCTAATTCATCTAAGTAAGGTTGGATTGATACACTTAGGAATGTATCTCTAAATTGTTTCTATGTTTTGTTTAAATATTGGTCATAGTAGACAAACCAGAGCTAGGTTAGTGGGAACAGAAGTAGTTTTTAAAGCAATTTCAGCAAATTAATGATATTTAATTTTTTAACTTTTACTCAAAATGAAACCAATAATACTGTGTTTGACAAATTCATTTTCAACTTCTCATCAATAGCCATTTGCAAGAATTTTATGCTGAAAGTGATAGGTAAATTAAGTAATCTTTAATTGATGAAAACAGTAGATTCTAGATTGTATAGTACTTTCAGGTTGACAAACTAATGGTAAGATATCCACATTGTAACATGGTCCTAGCTGTGCATGACTAGTACCCAGCTCAGGCCACATTTGACTCACCAGGGGAGTTTGACAAGAACTAGTCTCTATCCTGTTCAACTCGATGCGTCCATGCTTGGATGTCACAGCAACGGCGATTAACGTAAATGTTTCTAAATGCTCTCACCGTTTCTGTAAGTACCTCATCACAGGGCAGTAACAACAGTTCAACAACCAGTCACGGGTTTACCTTGAGCAGCATGGGGTTGCCCTACCTGTCCTACCTGCGGGGCAGCCACTCCCATTGTTAGATTGTTCCAGTTGCTAGAAAATCTGTATTCTGTACCTCTTATCCATTGGTTCTAATTCTTTGCTTTTGAAGTACAACAAATAAATTTACTTCCTGCTGTATATGATAGCCTGCCAGAAATGTCATAGCAGGTGTCGTGTGTACTTTAAATTTTCTTTTCCTCAGGTAAACCACCTTTCCCTTAACCCACTCTTCATATGACATGGATTCTAGAATCTTCACCTAGTCTCCCTCTGGTTACCCTGCAATCAAAGTCCCTTAAACACATATTGAGTACAGTTGACCCTTGAGCAATGTGGGGGTTAGGTGCGCTGACCCCCGTGCAGTCAGAAATCTCATAGAGCTTTTGACTTTCCTAAAACTTATTGATAACATAAACAGTTGGTTAACACATATTTTGTATGTTATATGTATGTCTACATATATTTTATGCGTTCATGGCATACCTAACTTTTTAATTTTTTCAATATTTCTAGGCTACACAGTTCATCTGCAAATTTTTTCAAATTGTCACAATCTCAAAAAACTTTCCTAATATATCTATTGGAAAAAATCCACATATGAGTGGACCTGTGCAGTTCATACCCATGTTGTTCAAGGGTATTTATTTATACTAAATACTCAAATGGATATAGTGTTTTCTTTTCTGAATGAGAAGACTTTGATGGATGATATAAATGGAGTTAGGTTCTAGTAGAAACAACTTTATCACCTGCCCCCCACACCGTCCCAGTCTCTCTCTGTGTCTCTGTCTGCCTTCATCTCTCTCCCTCTCTCTCTCTCTCTCTCTCTCTCTCTCTCTCTCTCTCTCTCTCTGTTTTCCAGTGCTTACAAATGTTCTGATTTTTAAAAAGGAAAGACTAACCATACTTGCTCAAACTGTGAACTGGAGCACAGCGTTGTCAGTATGAAAGATGCCCTGCTTTTCTTGACGCTTCTTCCTCTACTTTATTCAGGTGGGTCTTCTTACAATTACTTCACATTTCACACACACTCCTACCCTCGGGCTGCGAGATATGCTGTTTACACTTCATTCATTCATTCAGCAGATACTTCTTGATATATATTTGATACATAGATGTAGCTCCTGCTTTCACAGGGTTTCCATTTAAGTAGGTAAGACAGACTGACTGATCAGAGGACAAGGAGGGGTTTCCAGGTGAAGAATACGTGAAAGTGTGGGCGTGTGTGGCAGGAAATCATCCCCAGCAAATGCAGCAGCCTGTAGGGAGGCTCTTGCAGAAATGTCATTCAGAAAGCACTCCTTCTGGACGTCTGCTTCGTGACTCAATTTCCAGCTAGTGAGCGAACCCCCGGCTGTGAGCGTGCAGCCGTACCCATGTCCATCCTGTTCACCCCTGACCCCCAGCACGGAGAAGAGGGCCCAACACAGAGCTGGCTCTTACCTCATACTTGCTGACAGAATGAACGAGTGGATAAATTTCCATTGTTAATGCATCTGTTGCTGTACTTTAACTACCAAGTCATGGAATTCTAAGAAAGACAGTGAAAATGAATTGTGCTGCTTCAGAATCGCTTATATGTCCTCACATATATCACTTCATGCACTTTTATTCTCAGATTACCAGTAGGAAACCAAGCGACCAGAAATCGTAATGGAACCAGCCCAGGGTCACACAAAGAGTGAAAATCCATCCGGACATAGAATCCAGACCTCCTGACATGCAGACTGCCTTATGATTCTGAAATAAAACTTGAGGTCAACTTTTTCGGTTTTTATCACAGACACCACTATCATTATTAGAGTAGTTTGCCCAATAATACTATCCATTTGTTAGCTGTATATTTACAAAAGATTTTTTTTTAATACAACTCCTACTGCTTTTGACATCAAAACAAAGCGAAAATCACAGGAAGGTTTTTTTCCTCTTTTAATCTTTTTAAAAATAAAAGCTATTATTTGAGAAGAACAAAAGAACTGGAGAGCCCTAGAGGTTGACCATCTGGGAGGGATCACTGGCGCTTTCTCCCAGGCAGGGATCACTGGCGCTTTCTCCCAGGCAGGATTGGGCTAGTTTGGGTCTGTCACTCAGGGACTGATCTTTCCGTGGAGGGGTGGGCAGGGTCGCATCTGTGAAGTTATTTCAAACAGCAGCAGAGGCATGGTATCAGTGTGGGTTGGTTCTGCTCTGAAATCAGAGCCTGCAACCAGGATTTGCAGGGTAGTTGATTTGGATGGTCATTCTAGGAAGTAGGAGTGAGGACTGGGCGGAGTGAGGGCCGAGGAAAACCAACACAGCCAACACAACCAACACAAGGCTCCATGATCGAGGGCGCCACGGAGGGCAGCTGGAACTTGGTGATAAAGAGTGCTCTCCTGACTGCCCCAAGGACTGGCCTGGAGAGGATCATGGGCTCCTCTTGTTCATTGCTTGAGGTCCCCCTGGTCAGGAACTTGCCGAATTTTGGCTGCACAGGTGTGCTTGTCTCCTGGGCTGCTGAGGGATGCAGGGCAAAGAAGTGCCAGGGCAGAAAGTAAACGAACTGTGGTAGGAGCTAGAGGCAGCAGCGGTCAGCATGAGGTGAGTCAGCAGGCATGGAGCAGTCTGCAGTAGCCCAAAAGATGTGAGCCAGGAACCCCAAGGGCAAAGGGCACCACCTCCTAGAAAGCAGGACTCCTGCTGTGCCGAGTGAAGGCACTGGGAGGGAGCCTTCTCACATCTTTCACCAAGGAAGACGCTGCCAACTGGGAGAAGAAACGAGGGCTGGCAGGTCCCCCAGAGGGCATCACCTTCCCACGTTCAGGAGAAGGACCAAGGCTGGAGGCACCTGGAGCAAAGGCAAAGCTTCTGTGCTATACGGCAGCGTCTCCTGGTAACCCAGAAGGACACACAACACTGGTGAGACCCACATTACAGCCGGTGGAGTCCCTTCCGTGAGACCCACATTACAGCCGGTGGAGTCCATTCCGTGACACCCACATTCCAGCCAGTGGAGTCCGTTTCTTTTGACCTTTTACTTTGTGTCTGAGACTCGTCTCTTTGCCAAGGCCAAGGACCAGGCTGTCTGCCTGTCTGTATCCCTGCGGCTTGATCAGCACAGGGCTGGGCATGCCAGGTGCCCTCAGGGAGGTCTGCCATAGTAGCGCTCTGGCAGCCTTGTTGCACGCTCCCTTGTCATATGGTGGGGGTGAGGGGCACAGGGCACTTGGTGACAGTGGTGACCGTTGTTGCTCCTCAGATTTGCTCCTGGCGTAGGGGCTAAGGCCTTCTGTCTTGGAGAGACCAGAACTGGGAATGTAGAAAGAGTCATGGCTCCCACTCTCCATGTTGCCCTTTGATTGTATTATAGGTCCTCCCTCAAAAAGGCTCCTTGCTGTTCTGGTACCACCATCTTTCGAGGCCCTGTTCCAGTCCCTCCTATCCAGGAAGCTGCCTCTGATTAGAACAGGTACCATAGGTACCACTCCTTTTTCTAGGCTCCTACTGTGTTTAAAGCCATATCCTCATACCTAACAGTAGGTGGGTGAGTTCTAAATGCACCGTTGCAGAGCGGGTGATTGGGCTTCTCTTCTGTGTAAGCACAGCTTACCAGGGACTGGGCTCACTGGCCGTCATTCGTCTAGACTCTGTGGGAAGGCACGTCTGGGAAGAGTGGCTGACTTGGGGACTAAAACTGCACATGCACCCCAGGCTGTAAGCTCATCTCTACATCACACGAGCCTAATGTTTGTTTTGGAGGTTACAGAATTAACAGATGAAATACATACAGCAGATGCTACCTATTAAAGAAGAATTTCATGTAGCAGGCCATGAAAATTTTGTTTGCAAAATAAGACCTCATTAGTTTGGCTTATGCTAGGATACAATGAATTAAAGTGACAGGGTAATTAATAATGATCATTTAGGTCTCTTTGCTGGTTTGACTTCTATTTGTATTAGTTGTTGGGATTTTTTTGGCCAGCGTCTCCAATTTGAAACCAAGTCTGAAAGCTTTTCCTCAATATTCACCTGCCCAATGAGATGATGCGGACAAAGTCACTTTTTCCTGTCGGATCCATGGTCTTCCTTCTTTTGGCTGCAGAAATCTTGGCTTTGCCTCTCTCCCTGTTGCCTGACGAGTGTTTTGGAGGAGTCTCTTCTCCCGCTCTGCCCTCCATTCATCATTCCGACCATCTGACAAACATCTTTGAGCACCTATGATGTGCCAGGTCCTGTTCTCAGTTTTAAGAGAATCAAAGTGAAAGACATGGTGCTGCCCTTGAGCTGACAGCCTAGCGGGGAGGCAGAGAACAGTGTCCTAAGTGCTGTAAAGCACTGTATTAGCAGGCAGAGAAGTGTGTAAATTAGCCTGGGGGCAGTGAGAAGAGATTTAACTGAGTTTTGCAGGCAAATAGGAAAGTTACGGTGAGTGGAAACTGCTGATGGATTTAAGAGGAGAATCACATGATCAGATCTTCATGAAAAGTTCCGCTCGAACCACCGTGGAAGATGGGTTGAAGGGGGACAGGCCAGGAGCCTAGAGGATAGTGTCATATAATCTAGCAAGAGAGGTGTGGGGTCTGAACTAAGAGCCAGTGATGAAAAATGTCAAGAGATAGGAATAAGGTAGACTTTGGAAGACTGAAGACTAGGGGCTGGAGATGGGTGATAGAGAGTGAACAGGAGGAGACAGGGTTGACCCTGGATTTTCTTGGCTCGGTGCCTGCGTGGATGGTGATCGTATTTCCCAGAACAGGAATAGGGAGCACCAGAAGAGATGCAGATCTGGGGATAGGAGAGCGGGGGAAATAACAGAGGTAACATTTCTTTAGCACTTATGGAACCACAGGCCTAACACTGAATCTTATGACTCCATAAAGTAAGTACAGTTAACCCCATTTTACAGATGGAGAAACTGAGGCTCAGAGAAGTTAAGTAACTTTACCAAGTTTACATAGTAAGTGGCAGAGTAGTTTGTCTCCTGGGCTGATACTGGCCCTCCTTAGAGGTGATGGGTTCATTCTGGTCTGTGCATCAACCAAGTGTCCAGTAGGCAATTACATATCGGCGTCGTCCTTAAAATGATAAAGAAAGACGCCTTTCAGTTGGACCATTTGGTGCAAGTAAAAGGTGAAGCTGATGAAGAGGCTCTTCAAAGACCTCAGCCACACATTTTGGCTATTGGCTTTCTACAACCTGATTTATGAAGTGTCTCCTTTGCTCTTCGATGTCCTGTGCCCCCTGCTTCACTTCCATCCGACCAGATACATATTTTGGAGATCTAGTAGGCGCTCGGTGCTCTGCTGTGTACTATATCATGATAACCAAGACAGGCACAATCTCTTCATCTCAGAGTATACAGCATGTACTTCTGTCAAGAATTGGGTTCGAAGGAGGCTGGTATCTGCTGTTTCTCCCTGGGTGACAATATCGGCCTCCGTGGCTCCCTTTTTAAGGTTTAGCTTTCACTATGAGGTAAAGGACTTTAGTTCCTGGAGGTGGGATTGTAACAGGAAGAGAGGGACTAGGAGAGAGGGTGAGGGAGCTGACAGGCAGAAAGCGTCTTCCAAAGACCTAAACTTTCACGGAGCCCTGGGAGCCAGCTCCTCCAGCCTGTGACAGCAGCCCTGCTCCTCAGGGCCTTCCCCATGCCCTCCCGGCCTGGATTTTGCCTCTCTCCAGCCCTCTTTGTCGTTGGCAGCTGCTGAAATGTGCACAGCTCCGTGGCCCTTCCTGACCTTCTCTTCCTTGGTTCAGTCCTAAGTCTTCGACCAAACATCTGGCCTCACCAGACTAGGCCTGTAATGTTGAAAGTCAGGGGAGAAGAAGATAGGCCAGAAATCATGAAATGCTTCCTGACGGCATGAGTCTTCAGGGGGAGTGTGGCTCTTCCCGAGGACTCCTAGCCGGCAGGTAGATCAAACACAATGAGGAGGATTGGACGGAACAATCCAAATGTCAGGAGGATAAATCAGGTGATCTCCTGGATGCTTTCCATCTCTTATTTCTAAGATTCCCTGACCTCTCTGGCCCTTCAGAGTTTGTCAAACATGAGCAGCTGCTTCCGAGGAGGATAGAGAGCTTATTCCAACCTTGGCTGGCTGTGCTGGAGGCCTGCATTTTCTTAGGCGGGGGGGGCTGGGGTCTGTCCTCTGGTCTCCATGTGCGGTTTAGGAGAAAACTCTGACATCTTACCCACAGACTTCAGAACTCCTCCTCACTTCTCTCGAAGCTTCTCCTTTTTTTTTTTTTCTTTAAAAACATCTTTATTGGAGTATAATTGCTTTACAATGTTGTGTTAGTTTCTGCTGTATAACAAAGTGAATCAGCTATATGCATACGTACATCCCCATATCCTCTCCCTCTTGCATCTCCCTCCCACCCTCCCTATCCCACCCCTCTGGGTGGTAGCAAAGCACCGAGCTGATCTCCCTGTGCCATGCAGCTGCTTCCCACTAGCTATCTATTTTACATTTGGTAGTGTATATACGTCAATGCTACTCTCTCACTTCGTCCCAGCTTACCCTTCCCCCTCCCCGTGTCCTCAAGTCCATTCTCTAAATCTGTGTCTTTATTCCTGTCCTGCCCCTAGGTTCATGAGAACCATTTTTTTTTTTTTTTTTTTT
>NC_041225.1:39692788-39693816 GCF_002837175.3 Physeter macrocephalus
TGAATTATGGTTTTCTCAGGATATATGCCCAGTAGTGGGATTGCTGGGTGGTGTGGTAGTTCTATTTTTAGTTTTTCAAGGAACCTCCATAGTGGCTGTATCAATTTACGTTCCCACCAACAGTGCACGAGGGTTCCCTTTTCTCCACACCCTCTCCAGCATTTATTGTTTGTAGATTTTTTGTTGATGGCCATTCTGAGTGGTGTGAGGTGATACCTCATTGTAGTTTTGATTTGCATTTCTCTAATGATTAGTGATGGTGACCATCCTTTCATGTGTTTGTTGGCCATCTGTATATCTTCTTTGGAGAAATGTCTATTTAGGTCTTCTGCCCATTTTGGATTGGATTTTTTGTTTTCTTGATATTGAGCTGCATGAGCTGCTTGTATATTTGTCAGTTGCTTCGTTTGAAAATATTTTCTCCCATTCTGAGGGTTCTCTTTTTGTCTTTTTTATGGTTTCCTTTGCTGTGAAAAAGTTTTTAAGTTTCATTAGGTCCCACTTGTTTATTTTTATTTCCATTTCTCTAGGAGGTGGGTCAAAAAGGATCTTTTCCATTGTATATATGTGCCACATCGTCTTTATCCATTCATCTGTCAGTGGACACTTAGGTTGCTTCCATGTCCTGGCTGTTGTAAATAGAGCTGCAGTGAACATTGTGGTACATGACTCTTTTTGAATTATGGTTTTCTCAGGATATATGCCCAGTAGTGGGATTGCTGGGTGGTGTGGTAGTTCTATTTTTAGTTTTTCAAGGAACCTCCATAGTGGCTGTATCAATTTACGTTCCCACCAACAGTGCACGAGGGTTCCCTTTTCTCCACACCCTCTCCAGCATTTATTGTTTGTAGATTTTTTGTTGATGGCCATTCTGAGTGGTGTGAGGTGATACCTCATTGTAGTTTTGATTTGCATTTCTCTAATGATTAGTGATGGTGACCATCCTTTCATGTGTTTGTTGGCAATCTGTATATCTTCTTTGCAGAAATGTCTATTTAGGTCTTCTGCCCATTTTTGGATGGGGTTGT
>NC_041225.1:39694233-39697073 GCF_002837175.3 Physeter macrocephalus
GTTTATTTTTATTTCCATTTCTCTAGGAGGTGGGTCAAAAAGGATCTTGCTGTGATTTATGTCAAGAGTGTTCTGCCTATGTTTTCCTCTAAGAGTTTTATAGTACCTGGCCTTACATTTAGGCCTTTAATCCATTTTGAGCTTATTTTTGTGTATGGTGTTAGGAAGTGTTCTAATTTCTTTCTTTTACATGTAACTGTCCAGTTTTCCCAGCACCACTTATTGAAGAGACTGTCTTTTCTCCATTATATACTCTTGCCTGCTTAATCAAAGATAAGGTGACCATATGTGCGTGGGTTTATCTCTGGGCTTTCTATCCTGTTGCACTGATCTATATTTCTGTTTTTGTGCCAGTACCATACTGTCTTGATTACTGTAGCTTTGTAGTATAGTCTGAGGTCTGGGAGCCTGATTCCTCCAGCTCGGTTTTTCTTTCTCAAGGTTGTTGTGGCTATTTGGTATCTTTTCTGTTTCCATATAAATTTTGAAATTTTTTTGTTCTAGTTCTGTGAAAAATGCCATTGGTAGTTTGATAGGGCTCGCATTGAAGTCATTTTCACAATGTTGATTCTTCCAATCCAAGAACATGGTATATCTCTCCATCTGTTTGTATCATCTTTAATTTCTTTCATCAGTGTCTTATAGTTTTCTGCATACAGGTCTTTTGTCTCCTTAGGTAGTTTTATTCCTAGGTGTTTTATTCTTTTTGTTGCAGTGGTAAGTGCGAGTGTTTCCTTAATTTCTCTTTCAGATTTTTCATCATTAGTATGTAGGGTGCAAGAGATTTCTGTGCATTAATTTTATATCCTGCTACTTTACCAAATTCATTGATTAGCTCTAGTAGTTTTCTGGTAGCATCTTTAGGATTCTCTATGTATAGTATCATGTCATCTGCAAACAGTGACAGTTTTACTTCTTCTTTTCCAATTTGTATTCCTTTTATTTCTGTTTCTTCTCTGATTGCTGTGGCTAAAACTTCCAAAACTATGTTGATTAATAGTGGTGAGAGTGGACAACCTTGTCTTGTTCCTGATCTTAGAGGAAATGGTTTCAGTTTTTCACCATTGAGAACAATGTTGGCTGTGGGTTTGTATATATGGCCTTTATTATGTTGAAGTAGGTTCCCTCTGTGCCTGCTTTCTGGAGAGTTTTTATCATAAATGGGTGTTGAATTTTGTCAAAAGTGCATCTATGTTCATCAGAGATATTGGCCTGTAGTTTTCTTTTTTTGTGACATCTTTGTCTGGTTTTGGTATCAGGGTGATGGTGGCCTGGTGGAATGAGTTTGGGAGTGTTCCTCCCTCTGCTATATTTTGGAAGAGTTTGAGAAGAACAGGTGTTATACCTTCTCTAAATGTTTGATAGAATTCGCCTGTAAATCTGTTTGGTCCTGGGCTTTTGTTTGTTGGAAGATTTTTAATCACAGTTTCAATTTCAGTGCTTGTGATTCATCCATTTATATTTTCTATTTCTTCTGGTTCAGTCTTGGAAGGTTTTGCTTTTTGAAGAATTTGTCCATTTCTTCCAGGTTGTCCATTTTATTGGCATAGAGTTGCTTGTAGTAATCGCTCATGATCCGTTGAATATCTGGAGTGTCAGTTGTTTCTTCTCCTTTTTTACTTCTAATTCTGTTGATTTGAGTCTGCTTTCTTCTTTTCTAGTTGAGTCTGGCTAATGGTTTATCAATTTTGTTTATCTTCTCAAAGAACCAGCTTTTAATTTTATTGATCTTTGCTGTTGTGTCCTTCATTTCTTTTTCATTTATTTCTGATCTGATCTTTATGATTCCTTTCCTTCTGCTAACTTTGGGGTTTTTTTGGTTCTTCTTTTTCTAATTTAGGTGTAAGGTTAGGTTTTTTATTTGAGGTGTTTCTTGTTTCTTGAGGTAGGGTTGTATTGCTTATACAATACAGGGTTGTATAAACTTTCCTCTTAGAACTGCTTTTGCTGCATCCCATAGGATTTGGGTTGTCATGTTTTCATTGTCATTTGTTTCTAGGTACTTTCTGATTTCCTCTTTGATTTCTTCCGTGATCTCTTTGTTATTTAGTAGCGTATTGTTTAGCCTCCAAGTGTTTGTATTTTTTATATTTTTTTCCTGTAATTGATATCTAGTCTCAAAGCATTGTGGTCAGAAAAGATACCTGATACAATTTCAATTTTCTTAAATTTACCAAGGCTTGATTTGTGACCCAAGATATGGTCTATCTTGGAGAATGTTCCATGAGCACTTGAGAATATAGTGTATTCTGTTGCTTTTGGATGGAATGTCCTATAAATATCAATGAAGTTCATCTTGTTTAATGTGTCATTTAAAGCTTGTGTTTCCTTATTTAATTTCATTTTGGATGATCCGTCCATTGGTGAAAGTGGGGTGTTAAAGTCCCCTACTATGATTGTGTTACTGTCGATTTCCCCTTTTATGGCTGTTAACATTTGCCTTATGTATTGAGGTGCTCCTGTGTTGGGTGCATAAATGTTTACAACTGTTATATCTCCTTCTTGGCTTGATCTCTTGATCATTATGTAGTGTCCTTCTTTGTTTCTTGTAATAGTCTTTAGTATATTTTGTCTGATATGAGAATTGCTACTCCAGCTTTCTTTGATTTCCATTTACATGGAATATCTTTTTCCGTCCCCTCACTTTCATTCTGTATGTGTCCCTAGGTCTGAAGTGGGTTTCTTGTAGACAGCATATGTACAGGTCTTGTTTTTGTATCCATTCAGCCAGTCTGTGTCTTTTGGTGGGAGCATTTAATCCATTTACATTCAATGTAGTTATCGATATGTATGTTCCTATTACCATTTTCTTAATTGTTTTGGGTTTGTTTTTGTAGGTC
>NC_041225.1:39698290-39721500 GCF_002837175.3 Physeter macrocephalus
CTTTAGCATTTGTTGTAGAGCTGGTTTGGTGGTGCTGAATTCTCTTAACTTTTGCTTATGTGTAAAGGTTTTAATTTCCATTGAATCTGAATGAGATCCTTGCTGGGTAGAGTAATCTTGGTTGTAGGTTTTTCCCTTTCATCACTTTAAATATGTCCTGCCACTCCCTTCTGGCTTGCAGAGTTTCTGCTGAAAAATCAGCTGTTAATCTTATGGGGATTCCCTTACATGTTATTTGTTGCTTTTCCCTTGCTGCTTTTAATATTTTTTCTTTGTATTTAATTTTTGATAGTTTGATTAATATGTGTCTCGGCGTGTTTCTCTTTGGGTTTATCCTGTATGGTACTCTCTGTGCTTCCTGGACTTGATTGACTGTTTTCTTTCCCATGTTAGGGAAGTTTTCAACTATAATCTCTTCAAATATTTTCTCAGACCCTTTCTTTTTCTCTTCTTCTTCTGGCACCCCTGTAATTCGAATATTGGTGTGTTTAATGTTATCCCAGAGGTCTCTGATACTGTCCTCAGTTCTTTTCATTCTTTTTTCTTTATCCTGCTCCCTGGCAGTTATTTCCACCATTTTATCTTCCAGCTCTCTTATCCGTTCTTCTGCCTCAGTTGTTCTGTTACTGATTCCTTCTAGAATATTTTTAATTTCAGTAATTGTGTTGTTCATCACTGTTTGTTTGCTCTTTAGTTCTTCTAGATCCTTGTTAAATGTTTCTTGTATTTTCTGCATTCTGTTTCCAAGATTTTGGATCATGTTTACTATCATTACTCTGAATTCTTTTTCAGGTAGGTTGCCTATTTTGTCTTCATTTATTTGGTCTTGTAGGTTTTCACCTTGCTTCTTCGTCTATAACATAATTTGTTGTCGTTTCATTTGTTTTATTTTGATGGGTGGTGCTGTATTCCTGTCTTACTGCTTGTTTTGCCTGAGATGTCCAGCACTGGAGTTTGCAGGCAGTTGTATAGAGCTGGGTCTTGGTGCTGTGATGAGGACCTCCCAGAGGCCTCACTTGGATTGATATTCCCTGGAGTCTGAGGTTCTCTCAATCCAGCGGTTTGGACTCGGAGCTCCCACCACAGGAGCTCGGGCCCAACCTCCGGCCTGGGAACCAAGATGCTGCAAGCTTTGTGGTGTGGTAAAACAAAAAAAAAAAAATAAGGAAGAAAGAAAAAAAGGAGCAGTACAATATCAAAGAATAAAAGGCAAAATAAAATTAGAAAGCTAAAAAATATATTAGGAAAAATAAAACTATAATTGAAACAACTGCAACAAGGTAAAATAAGACCTCAACAGAAAAAAGAAAAAAAAAAAAAAAAAAAGAGGGGGGGTAACAAGCCAAAGGGCGAGATCACTGGTCGCTCTGGGTTCCTCCCATCCCCTTAGGTGTCCGTGGTCCCCCACCGGTGCCTGGCAGGTGCCCTAGTTGTGAGGAGATGCGAATTCCACATCCTCTTAGTACGCCATCTTGACTCTGCTCCCCTTGAACCCTCTCTCTCTTTTTAAAGACACACAGAATCTCTCTCTGTACCCCCCCTCCATAAGGCGTGTGGGTGAAGTTTTTTGCCACTGAAGTCTTGCTTCCCATCCAGGTTGGTGTGGTCTGTCACTGCTTTTGATCTTCCTACTCAAGGCATAGTCTCTCCGCGATGAAATTTCATGACCTCTCACTCTGGTATCCTGAACAAGTCCACGTCTCAGGACATGGCCTGCTAACCTTTCAACCAACGAAAGCATCGGTGCTGTTACACGATCCCTCCATGCCACGGTGTCTAATTTAGCATACTTCCTCTGCAGGGACCATCCAAGAGAAATATTTCTCGTGTGAAATTATTTTTGGAGATGCTCCAAATCAACGTGTCCCTTCTCTACCCTTGAGAGGTTGGAGGGCTGTGGATTTGCCAAAGTTAATAATATTAATCTGCCTGTCATATTAGGAAGTCATTGTGCGAGAGAGTAAAGGGAGTGTTCCACTCCAGGCCAGATCCTGTGTGGCATTGCTTTCTTCTCTGCTGTGTCCATCCTGTGGAGTGCTCTGGGGGGGCACCACTGGATCCCAGATCACCCCTTTCCTAAGATTTTATTTTATTTATTTTTTTTTATTTTTATTTATTTTTTTTTTTTATTTTTTTTTTTTTTGTGGTACGCGGGCCTCCCTCTGCTGCGGCCTCTCCCGTTGCGGAGCACAATAATATTAATCTGCCTGTCATATTAGGAAGTCATTGTGCGAGAGAGTAAAGGGAGTGTTCCACTCCAGGCCAGATCCTGTGTGGCATTGCTTTCTTCTCTGCTGTGTCCATCCTGTGGAGTGCTCTGGGGGGGCACCACTGGATCCCAGATCACCCCTTTCCTAAGATTTTAAACCACAGGGTGCCATACAGTCATAACCAGCGGTGAGACTCTGGTGTTTCTCAGTGCATCTAGCCTTACGGCTTTTCTGGCTAAAGTCCTCAGTCCTTCCAGGCTTGCAGTTTTACAAAGAAGACAAAGAAGCCTCGGAATATGGTTTTTAGGAGATCACTTCCTCCAGCAGGTGCTTGGGATCTTTGCCTTTTGTTCATTCATGACCCAATAACCAAAAGTTAAACTGTTAGCCCAGGAGAAAGAGGGAGTAACAGTATTTTTTGAGCATTTACAAGTACTTCTGTATAACAAGCGTTGTCTTATTTAACTGCTAACAACCACACAAGGTAGGGATCATATTTATCCTTGTTTTACAAATGTGGAAACTGAGGCACAGATAGGCACAGTACCTTATTCAAGATCACATAGCTAATACGTGGTGAAGTCAGTGTTTGAACCCACACCTTCTATCTTTCTAAATATAGTGAGCATTCATTCAAGTTTGGGCTTTATTAGTGGTTAGCAGAGATACCAGCACCTCACACAGTGTCACACAGTAGGGATTTGGAAAAGACTTGCTGAATTGAATGAAGCCTGAAAAGAGATGTCAAATTTAAGATCCTTTTTAAACACATGTATAACAGCTTATTAAATATGAAGCCATCTCCATTCAAAGCTGGGCGATGCGTTTTTTAAGAATTATTTTAGAGTTGTTACTGAGATCATTAAAGAAAAAGCTTGGAATTGCGGAGCCTTCATAATATTACTTTTCTTTTGGTTGTGAAGTAAGCATGTTTGCAATGAACTTTAAAAAGTTAAGACAGAGCAGTATGGGCTTTGTGTGCGGTCAGTCACACCTAGCTTGGTCTCAGGGCTACCACTTTCCTTTCACGTGGCCCACCTCTGGTCATGTGACCCACCTCTGGTCACATGACCCCCCAAGTTCTCAGCTCTAGAATGAGATGTTGGATAGATGATCCTGCTTGGGTGTTGCAGCTCCATCTGGCTGCCTATCTAGCACACTCGGTCTTCAAGGAAAGTATTCGAAGTCTGTAATCAATTAACTAGCTCATCATTTGATGAGCACTTGTAAGGCATTTTTTAGAGACACTAAGGATTCACAGAAAGTTTAGAAGCGGTCCTTGACTCAGCCTAGTTACAGGATTGGAGTAGATGGGTGGACTGATTTAATCATTGTGTTATGAGGAAAAGAACACGATGTGGGTGTGAGTGACTGAGACAGTAGGCAGCCCAAACACTCATATGGAGAGACCCATGGGGCTCAGCATGGTTAGGGAAGTGGTGTTTAAGTGTTTCTTTGAAGGATGAGAAAGACTCCAGTAAATGGACACGGGAACCGGAGGGTGTTTGGGTGTGTAGCACGACCAGAGACTTGGAGGAAGAGCATGGAGGACTGACTTGGGAGGCTGGAGAAAAGCATTCATGTTTGTTGAACACAAACGCTGCTTTACCACCTGACGCACCCATCAGAGCAATCCTGGATGGGTGGAGAGTAGGGGGTTCTGTATTCGGATTTTAGTTTTAACGGTAATTGGTGGGTGAAACAAAACCTCTTTGGATGTTCTTTTTTCCCGCCTATAAAACAAGAATTCTGGATGAAACCAGTGCTTCGCATATATTTTTAAGGCGTGTGTATCAGGGTTCTAATACACATAACCAATAATATTTACAAAAGATTTATTATGAGGAATTGGCTCGTGTGATTATGGAGCCTGAGAAGTCCTATGATCTGTCATCTGCAAGCTGGAGACCCAGGAAAGCCGGTGCTGTAATTCCAGTCCCAGATCGATGGCTTGAAAACCAGAGGAGCTTTAACCAGTTTAAGGGCCGGAGAAACTGATGTCCTAGCTCAGCACTCAGGCAGTCAGTAAGGAAACAGATCCTCCCTTCCTCTTCTTTTAGTTCTTGTTCTATTCAGGTCCTTAATGGATTGAGTGGTGACCACCAACACCGAGGAGGACAGTTTACTTTACTCTACCCACTGATTCAAATGCTAATCTCATCCAGAAACCTTTTTACAGACACTGCCAGAAATAATGGATGGCATCCCAGGCATAGTCAAGTTGACACATAAAATTGACCATCACAGTATGGAACACTTAGGAAATGAAAACGTGTGTACAGAATAACTCAGAATTTGGTAGCATCTATAAAGGGCTTGGCGAAAACATTTATTGCATTATATAACTATGGCAAAAAAATTAATATCTAAATTGTCACCTACAAATTGGCACTTGCCATTGGTACTTACAGTTTACCTCTACGAGGATTAAATCACAAGCTGCTGCAGCTGCTGACCTTCAACACCCGCTAAAAGGAGTTCAGGGTGGAGATCAGGAATGAGGCGCTCTGTGCTCTGGGAAAAACTGGCAGAACAGGCCTTCAGATAGTTAGGTACTTTCAGAAGATTTTATGAGCCCAATACTTGCATCTCCTCATATCTAGAAAAGCACTAAAATCCTTCATGGTGACATCTGCTCCTCGTGACTAGCAGCAGCCTTCTGCAAAAAATATGTGCCTGATTGTATGTAGTCCCCCTTCACCAAAATCACATGTATACTCTTGCCTCTTTAGAATAATGGCTCAGAGCTCTCTGAAATGCTGTCTCCCGGGCTCTAGTCCTCATTTTGCCCCCAATAAAACTTAACTCACAACTCTCATGTTGAGCATTTATTTCAGTCGACAGAGTCATTAGGGACAAGATAACAAATATATTTTTATTATTTTTAAATTCACGTCTTTGAATATAATTTTTTAAAAATATTTTTATGCTTGAAATGGCTGCACACAAGTTTTTATGTTTGAAATGGCATCAACAATGCTTTTTCTTGTGATCCCTGCAAATTCTTTATAGTCACTCTTTTTTTTTTTTTTTTTTTTTTTTTGCGGTACGCGGGCCTCCCTCTGTTGTGGCCTCTCCCGTTGCGGAGCACAGGCTCCGGACGCGCAGGCTCAGCGGCCATGGCTCACGGGCCCAGCCGCTCCAGCGGCATGTGGGATCCTCCCAGACCGGGGCGCGAACCCGGTTCTCCTGCATCGGCAGGCGGACGCGCAACCGCTGCGCCACCAGGGAAGCCCTATAGTCACTCTTTAATATAAATGATGTTCACACAAATTCTTAAAGAAATAACACTTGCGTGGTGTTATAGCAAATGACAAAAGACCTTACACATCAATTTATTGTACTCCAGTGGATAGAAACCCTTTCTTTCCCTTAACTGTAATACAGATGATTCAGTCTCTTTAAAAGTTAAATTATTAGTTATCTATTTTATACATAGTAGTGTATATATGTCAATCCCAATCTGCCAATCCATCCTAATAGGAACCTGTTGTATAAAAAATAAATAAATAAAATAAAATTCAAAGATTCAAAAAAAGAAAAAGTTAAATTACACATCAAAGGTATGATCCAATTTTTAAATCTAACAGATTTCCCTTTGCTTTTTTCAATGGTAGAGGAAATGTTGAAATTTCTTATGGTAATGTAGTTGGATTTCAAATCCAGTTGAACATTTCATGTACATTATATCAAAATGATGATTTTCACAAATGTTACTCTAGTCATAGTGATTTTTAGTCTTTCATATTCAAACTAAAATATTAATTAAACATTGTCACTGAACCATTTTTAACTTCAGTTTTCCAAAGTTGAATTTTTGCTTTGAATCCATAAACATTTCAAGTGCACATTAGTGTATTTTCATGGGGACCTTGCAATTTTAGATTGTTAATTCAAGTTAATTGAGTAACTTTCTGAAGCTAATAATTATCTTAATGCAGATCTGCGAAATGGAACTTATTCCTCTCCCCCTTACCCCCCAATTTTTCAGGTCTTTTTTGATTAGATCATAACCTCTTTAAAATTCTTCCTTTAGAGAGCCAAGATAATTTTATTTAAAATAACATAGAGTTGTATTCTCATCCAGTTTCTTCATAGAAACTGCAGTGTGTGGGTTTTATTAGTATCACCATCCTGATAACATGATTTAATGTGAAATTCAGATGTTTGTAAAGGAAACCTCTGTGTGAGTAAACCGTTATCCGAATCCCGTGATGTTGAGGAAGATGTAAAGCCTGTTGTTCTATTGTCCTATCCTTATGGCAACACCACCGCAGATCACAAACTAACAGTGTATTTCTTTAATTTCATACTTGTTACAAACTTACAAAGTATAGACTTTATCACTTTGATTATGTTATTTTACCTCTCATAATTTATTTTGGTACTTTTTTGCAGAACAAATGGTAATTTTCCCAACTATTTCTTCCTCAGTGATACTAACTAGTGTCATTAACTGAGTGTAGTTACTAACATCTGTAGATTCATGAACCTGAAGTGAAAACATTTAAAAATTTAATGATCTAGATAGTGTCTGGGTTACCTGACATGCTGTTGAATATCTATTAATAGTATTGTTGTAAAGCAGAACCTGTCCTGTTTCTTGGCTTTTTTGCCCGGAACACAGGGCTGATAATCTTCTCTTCAACTGGCAGAATGGCCAATTCTACAATTGAGTGAGGCATTTCGCCCCGACCTACTGACCTTGTAACTAAATTCTGAAGCTGAACTGATGCTGCTATGACCAGGTTTATGCAAGAATTTTGACTCTTTATTTTGAACTTATGGTTGCATGAGCCTGTTCAAATCTTTTTCTTCATAAGAGAGGTGTTTTAGAGTAATGTCGGTCATCTTTTTTTGTTGACATCATTGCTCCATTTAGTATAGTTTCCAAGCAAAGGAGACATTTAGGCTGAGGAAAAGAAGAATTTGGGGGATAGACAAATCTAATTTAAGATATTCTTCAGTATATTGCCAAATTGGTGACATATTTAGACTACTCTGCTTATCATGTATAAATCTTCTAATTTCCTAGCTTAAATCAAAGAGTGGCCCTTTATGGTAAGCATATGAATATCTATTTATAGATGAAGTATTTAAGGGGACTGTAGGATTTTTTTTTTGGCTGCACTGGGTCTCCGTTGCTGTGCGCAGGCTTTTCTCCAGTTGTGGCGAGCGCAGGCTTCTCATTGCAGTGGCCTCTCCCGTTGTGGAGCACGGGCTCTAGGCGTGCGGGCCTCGGCAGTTGCGGCACACAGTCTCAGTAGTTGTGGCTCATGGGCTCCAGAGCGCAGGCTCAACAGTTGTGGTGCACAGGGCCTAGTTGCTCTGCGGCATGTGGGATCCTCCTGGAACAGGGCTTGAACCCGTGTCCCCTGCATTGGCAGGCGGACTCCCAACCACTGCGCCACCAGGGAAGCCCAACTGTAGGATTTTATAGTTTCAGAAAACCATCTGCCTTATTAAATTAAGTTGAACAAAAACACTGAAAATTAAGCATATGATAGCAAAGTAGAAATGTTTTAATATTAATTTTATTTGATTTAACAACTAAAATTCCAAAATGATTTCAAAATATACATAGTACTCATATATGAGAAAAGTCTTGAAAAACTCATATCCAGAAGATATAAATATATATAACAAATTAATAAATTGAATAACATTAATGAATTGGTTTAATGATATTATATTCAATATTATTTGATTTTAGAAATAAATATTATTTTTTTAAATCTAAAAGCACACAATAGTTTATTATGAAATTCCACCAGGAATCAGACTGTGGTAATTTCTATCTATCCATTTATCTGTATATACATCTATCTATCTATCTATCCATCTATCATTTTCTATTTAGGAATTCTTAGTATCAGATCATTATCATCATTCATCAATGTGTTATGTTAGTAGACAAAGTTGTGATATGTTAGAGAAAACTGAATTGACAGGAAACTAATTTTTTTACACATGTACATAAAACAAAGAATTTCACTGCTGATAGATTGTAACTGAGAGGCACTGTTTAGGTTAATTGAGATGATTCAGTAGGAAGATCAGAGGCAGGTGCTTCTACAGTCCTACCAGTATAGCAGCCACCACAGTAGGGAACACAGTATGTACTTTACATTTGGAATGTCTGTGGGGTCACATGTCATTATGTAACACCCACCTTATCCCTGTGTTGTCGGAAGCTAAGAGAGTGGGTGCTGACTGCGTATTCAGTGGGTGATGAATAGGAGAGAGTGGCTGTGCTGATGATGGAGATCCTCTCCATGTAGCAGAGGTGGTTACTAGCACCTCCTGCAGGTGTGGGAAACCCATGCCCACCCATCCGCTGGCCATGATTTTTATTCCCATCAAAAATACACCACTCCAGGTGAAGTGCACCAGTGCCACCTGCTATGGACTGAATGTTTGTGCCCTATCCCCTTCATAGTTTGATATCCTAACCTCTACTGTGACAGTATTAGGAGGTGGGGCCTTTGGGAGGTAATTAGGTAATGAGGATAGAGCCCTCATGAATGGGACTAGTGCCCATATAAAAAGACACAGAGAACTTGCATTCTGTCTCTCTGCTCTCCACCGTGTGAGGGTACAAGGAGGAGATGGCCATCTGCAAACTAGGAGGTGGAACTTCACCAGATAGTGGATCTGCCAGCACACTGATCTTGGACTTCCCAGTCTTGCAGAACTGTGAGAAATAAATATCTATTGTTTAAGCTGCCCAGGCTATGGTTTTTTTTTTTTTTGCGGTACGCGGGCCTCTCACTGTTGTGGCCTCTCCCGTTGCGGAGCACAGGCTCCGGACGCGCAGGCTCAGCGGCCATGGCTCACGGGCCCAGCCGCTCCGCGGCATGTGGGATCCTCCCATACCGGGGCGCGAACCCGGTTCCCCTGCATCGGCAGGCGGACGCGCAAACACTGCGCCACCAGGGAAGCCCTGGGCTATGGTATTTTTGTTATAGCAGCCTGAACTAAGACACCACCCAGGAGGGGAAGCCCAGTTGCCAGGACTCTTACCAAGTAGCAGACCTCAGCTCCAAGCATCAGCAGGATTGGGGAGGTGACAGACAACAGAATGTGTGTGAAGCCAACTGTGTTCTTGGAGCTTGGACATCCTCTTTGCTTCTGTGTAGCCAAGGCGAACAAGAAGAAACGTTCCCCTGAAGGTGGATGATTTTTATGGTGCAAAGGCATGATTACAAAGCCTGCTGATAACCAAGCTGCAGATTTTGGAGCACAGGCTTTTATGGGTTTGTGTGAAGGCAGATGAGTATCACAGTTCAGAGGACTGGCTTTGGAGTCAGACTGGTGCAAGTTCAAATCCAGGTGTGGCCACCTGTTAGCCCTGTCACTTTAGGCAAACTACTTGACTGCTTAGGTTTTGGTGCCTCATCTGTAAAAGGTGAATAATAGTGCCAACTTCATGGAGCTGTGAGGATTGAATAAGATAATTTATATATGTGTATGCTTGGTCCAGCACCTGGTAACAAGTAGGCATTCATTCAATAAATGGCAGCTGTTATTTCTCCTGCTGCCGCTACTAATACTGCTACTGTCACCAGTGCACTTTTCACCTGTGAGCTTAGGATGCCTTTCTGCTTTGTGGATAGTGCTTCTCTCTCTTTTCTTTTTGGGAGTATGTGAGCATTTTATGCGCTTAAAATCTGTTAGGGATAGTGATTACAGCTGGTGACAGCAGCAAGGGATAGTGATTACATCTGGTGACAGCAGCAAGATTTAAACTGCTGTTTTTGTATATGTATGCAAAACAAAGCAAGGATTTCAAGGATGTTTGATGCAATCCAAGACTCTGAAGAAAATTTTCAGAGAATTTGAAAATCATGCAATAGAATTTCATCATGAATTGTTTAAAAATTTTTTAAATCCTGCAGATCTCCACTTTCCTTTGCAGATGGAAGCGTGGGTTAAGTGCAGTTTTCTGAACCTTGATTCCAGAGGTGCTGGTCTCATTTTCGGAAGTTAAATGGATACCCACAAACGAGAGACATCGTGGTCTGTGTTTTCTCAGATCATTTAGAAACCATACTTAACTTCACATGCCACACAAGGTCACCCCAAATCAGGTCTTGGGGTTCATCCAGTCTCCTCGCATTGACACAGGCTCACTGGCTGGAGAGGCAGTTAGCCTGGTAGACAGTGGGTTTCCTGACAATTACATTTGATAAGATAGGAAAAAATAGACAGGTATTTATATTGGTCTTTACTGTGTGTAGAGTGGTTGCACATCCTTTATCTCACTGATCCTCAGAAAATGTCATGAAGCTCTCACATCTTACTTGCAGATGAAGAAACCGGTTCTGATGGGTCAGGGGACCCACTAGGTCACCCTCTTATTGAGGGGAAGAATTTCAATGGACTTTTTAAACTGTAGGCTGACAGGGGACTTGGGTGGCGAATACTGCTAGTGAGTCCTTGCAAGAGCAGGAATAGCTAAGCTTTCCTGAAAATACAGCTTCTCAGTGTGGGAAGGACCTGGGGAACATCAACCCGGTCCCCTTGGAGAGGTCAGGGTATGTGGCAATTGGGTGCTAGATCCAGGATTAAAATCCAGGCCTTCTGATACCTAGGCTAGGATTCTTTCCACTAAATCTTGCTACTGGCTTGTTCTTTATGGAGACGTGCTGTTCATTTGCCTGTTCTCATTTTGTTCTGGTCTATATGCCTGATTAGTTAGAATTCCCCCTGGGACAAAGCACATTACTTAAAAGTCTCCCTGAACTTCTGAAAGAGCACATCCATTTGGGCTGTTCATCCTTTTTCCCACCCTGCTGAGCTAAGAATTCTTTAGTGGCAGGAAATTGTGGCCGCTATATTAAAGTGATAAAACTTGAAGCGTTTGAACCATGAGGGGGATCTTAAAAATGCACATGATTACCTTTTGCTAACAGCAGTTTTCCAGAGGTAAACGGGAGGGGAGTGAATTTGAGACAGGACCAGGAATTTCGTGTAACCAGTGCCTCTGGCCTTGAGGATGGTGAGGGGAGCGCTGCTCATTCTGGAGTCTTTCACACCTCCTTATAATAACCGGTTGAGCATGCATGTGAAGAGAAGGATGAAGGATTTCTTAACACAAACTTCTGACATGTATACTTTACAGTGTTCGATTTCAAGAAATGGATTTTGGTAACAAGTCTTACTCCACCTTGGTCAGGCAACTAAAAGTGCATTTTTGGATCAATACAGCATTGGCATTTTCCATTCCTCCATTAGATATGGATGCTGCATTTCAGTGATAGAACACCAGAAGAGCCATTATGATGGGATCAAACCAAGACAGACATCTGTTTAGAAGATTCAGGTCATCTCTCATTTCCCCAGAGCGCCTCACCAAGACTAAACAAGAAAACATTTGGCTTCCACTTTATTCTTTTAAATTTTATTTATTTATTTACTTATTTTTGGCTGCGTTGGGTCTTCGTTGCTGCGCGCGGGCTTTCTCTAGTTGCGGCGAGCGGGGGCTACTCTTGGATGTCGTGCGCGGGCTTCTCATTGTGGTGGCTTCTCTTGTTGCGGAGCACGGGCTCCAGGCGTGCGGGCTTCAGTAGCTGTGGCACGCGGGCTCAGTAGTTGTGTTTCACGGGCTCTAGAGCGCAGGCTCAGTAGTTGTGGCGCACGGGCTGAGTTGTTCCTCGGCATGTGGGACACGAACCCGTGTCCCCTGAATTGGCAGGTGGATTCTTAACCACTGCGCCACCAGGAAGTCCCGGCTTCCACTTTTCTCTCTTGAACTCCTAAAACTCTCCTGAACTATGTAATCATGTTTTCTTGAGAACTCTGGGCGAAGTGTGGTCCAGGTGTCCCTGCTTTACCTGGCCTGGCTGACTGTAATAATCAAGTTCAACACTTAACTGTCAGGTTTCCCCTCGCCTTTGTGTGGTTTAGACGGTTTCAGAAAGCTTGTAACGGCCCAGCCATAAATAAAACAAGATTGCACACACAGGGACTTGGAAAATGCAACATTTACAAAGCCCCAGATGCAGGCCAGAGGGAATTCAGAGTGAAATATTTAATTACTTCGTCATCGAAAACTAATTACCAATTGGGGAGTGTTTTCATTTGTGGAACATAGATTGATTAGCAGGATCACCAATGTTCTAGTTTCCTTACTACTGATTACATCTCTCATAGAAGAAAAATGGGTTCGTTTTAACAAGCTTGAGTCAAACTAGAGACGGGCAGGGTTCCTGAAGGGTGATTGCCTGGGATTGGTGTTATTCAATAGGCAAAGGGGTATTGGGTTCAGATATTTTTCCTGATAGGCTATTAGAGATAAATTTCACATTTGGGATTTACTCTTCTATAATAGGCAAGGTCATATTTTTCATTCAGGAAGTTAATTTGTTTGTTCCACAAAATGTTTCAATCAATGTTATACACGTTCAGTGACCTGGAGCCCTGAGGCTAATTTTTGTCCCAGATACTGGACACAGATATATTGTTTAAAGACCCAGTTTGGAAAACTAGGACCTCCGTGGCAACTTTTTAACACCAACATATAAAAGCTGTGGCTCAGCATGATTAACTGGAGGCAGAATCTGATGGGGCAGAGCTTGGCGGGGTTTTGGGGAGAGGCGAGGGCCATTGTTTGGCTTCCATATTCCCAGCTCGCTGCTTCTTCTCCAGATAGCTCCATGTCACCCTAGTGTCCAGTCCCCATATTCTCCCTTGCCCTTGTCAGTTTTGCTCTCCAGAAGGGATCTGCCATTAGTCCTTTGCCCTTGAGAGTGGATTTAAGTCACTGTGTCCGTGCCCCCCACCCCCCCCGGCCCCAGTCTCTCCGTAAGATAGAAAATAATTTCAGGACCCAGTCAGCAGGTGGGCTGTGGCCCCTGAGGTAACACTGTGCCCGCAGACACATTCTTCCTGTTGGTGTGGGGTTCTTGCCGTGGATTAACATGGAGAGGTCCCCTGATACAGGAAGGAAGGATGCTGGGAAAGGGCAGGGGACCTGGGCTCCAGTTCTGGGTCTGCCACTTACTGTGAGTCCCTGGGTCTATTGATGGATCGTCTGAGTCCATTCCTCATTGCTTACAGATGGGCATCACATGAAATAGGGACTGTGAAAGGGCATTGAAAGGGTTAAAGTATTGTGTAGATTAAAACGATTATTTCAGTTGCCTTGGCTACTAAGATCAATCATTTGGATTCTCCAAGCAGTGACTTAGAACAAGGCTTATCCTGTCCTGCCCAGTTTCACTCCATACCGGAATTGGTGCTTTTATGTTGAGACAGGGACAAACTTACAAACTCAGCCAGCATGGCCTTCCTCCAAGCCAGTGAATTCTCCTCTGGGGTTGAGGCTGTGCCAGAGACTCTGCAGAGCTGCCAGAGTCCTCTGACTGGGGCGCTTGGTCTGGTGACAGGGGCAAAATGATTTTGAAACGACTTGCCTCTCACCCCTCCTGCCCGGCGGGTAGCTCACTGCACACCTGGCTTGCTTGATTTCCCAGGGTTGGCTAGGGGTGACCCCAGGCTAGGCCATGACCTTCTCTAACTTAAGAGGAATGAATTGTATGTGATGCATGCATGGGTAGAATCACTATTGTCTTGAGAAAGGAATTTAAACTTGAGGGTTTCACACATTACTTAGGTTATGACTTTTGGGGACTGACTTAGAAATTAATGGGAGTCCAATTAAGGGGCTCCAGAGGGACAGCTGTGGAGGGGCAGGCAGAGAGCAAAGGTATTGAATGGCTCCCTGAATATGTCACTCCATGACCATGACCCCTCCAACAAGGGGAAGATTTCTGCCTGACATTCTAGGCCAGTCAGTGCTCACATAAAAATGTTTCAAGCAGGTAAAACCACAAGACAAATGATAAAAAACAGAAATCTTAGAAATGAAAGGCTTAAAGAATCGAGTGAGTAGAGGGAGGAAAGGCTTTAAATATAGAACGATAAGAAACGAAATGTTGGAATACTTTGAAATAGCATTATTATACAAAGACAAGAGGTAAAAGAGGTTTAAAAAGTTAAAGATAATAATGTAGAAGTTAAAAAGAAATTTTGGCAAAACAAAACAAAAAGAGAAGTAAACAAATATTAAGAGATTTAGAGAAACAACAACGTAAAACTAAACAGCTGAGGGGCAAAAACAAAACAAAACAAAAGAATATGGAAGATCAGTAAGTAAAAGTTTAGATAGATAGAAGTTAAAACATATAAAGAACACTAAAAAACCAGACAGTACTGTAATGATTGAAAGAAAAGTTACCCAGAAACAAGTGAAAAGGAGGCAAAATATTAACTTTAAAAAAAAGTGCCAAATGCTTCAAATGGGAAAAAAAATGACAAACTCACCTAAATTTCTTAAACTCAAACACAGAGGCAAACAAAGGGATTCATTTTTAATGGCGAAGGGCCCACAAATTCCAGCAGAGTCCTGGGTAGTTATCTTATGGAAATTTGTAGCACCTTGTAAAGGGGGTTCATATATATGATTCCTTTGGGATCTTTGGAATCAGAGAGGTTTGATCCCATTTTTGCTACAAAAATTTCAAATTTTCTTAGGCTTTAGTAAGAACAGGGCAGTAGTATGAGTTTCACAGAAGATTGCCCCATGAAGCCCTTCTGTATAGAAACTGCCCCCCGACCCTGGAGGTAGGGGTAGACATGTTGTACTTAGCCCCCAGCCCCCAAAAGACTAGGCAATCTTCACAAGTTCTTGAGGACTTATTATTTGCCTGGCAGCGGAGCTAGACAACATTCAGGGAATTATCTCCTTTAGTCCTCATAGCATCATGAGGTAGGTTCTCTTAATATTCCAGTTTCACAGGTAAGGCGGGTTGGCTAGCTCAGTTAAGTAATTTAATCTGAGGCCCCCAGCCTGCATGTGTGAGAGCTGCTACTGCAGTCCAGGCCCTTGAACTCCAGGTCCGATGTGCCTTATCCTGCTCGGCCGGCCTCCTGTCTGTTTGCGCTGCCACCGGGGGCCCAGCATAGGCCCCGTCCCCAAAGAGTGAGAACACTTTCTTTGAAAGCAGCAGTTTGTGTTGCTGCTTCTCTTTAATCATCGGCACTGAGCGGACGGTAACACGTGCACTTGTCAAAGGCTATTAGGACCTAACAGCCGGTGATGACATGCTGACAAGTTCGCCGAATGCCCATGGCCTTTGCTGTCTGGGGAGGGCGGGGTAGGGACCATAAGCTCCAGGAGGGCAGGGGCACGTTTTCCCTGTGTTTTTTCTGGATCTCCTTGAGCTGGGCACCTCACAGAGCCAGGCTTTCCGTAATTGAAAATGTGATTTGATTTTGCATTTTCTAATTAGGTCAGAGGGACAAACCAAAGACTTTTTTTGGTGGCCTAAAGATGGTGTCAATCACACTTTCTCTTTTTCTGCCTTGTTAAACTGCTCTTTAGAGAGTGCAGGGATGATGTCGGCTTTGGGACGTTTGCCTCCTGTGGGGTGAGCAGTGAGCCGAGCTCTTCATAGGGGTCCCCTTCACAACACGGCAGGGCAGGGGACAGCCCCGGTGGGGTGTGGTGCGGGGCCTCCTGAATGACACTGCTGCCCAGAAACCTTCCTCCTTCCTGGACTTCCTCCCGCGACACTCACTCCTTTGGTGGAAGTCCTGCTTCTAGGAAACTGCTAATAGTAACAAAATCGTGCAGTCAAGAAGGAAACACATGAACTTACTAGAAGCCTCTGGCATGACACTGGGTGGTTTGCGATACAGAGAACAGGATCCTGGTTGCTGAGAAGGTGGGAGAGAGGAAATGGGTTGACAGTAGAGGAGGGGTGAATGTTTCGTTGCCTGTCTGCTGTGTGGGTTGACCTGGGCAGTGCCACCTCCCTGAGGACAGTCGGGCTGTATTTTGTTTACCTCCACGTTCCCCAGCGTCCGGGTCAGGGGCTGACGTGGAAAAGGTGCTCCAAAAACCGAGTAGGTTTTCTACCTATAGAATGAGTGAAGGAGGAAACAGGAGGGTTTGTCCTTGATGCTGTCATTATAGGGAGTGACCGTGGAAGGATTACCAGGAGAGACTGGGTCAAGAAGGAGAAAAGAGAGCAAAGAGCGGCCAGAGAGCACAGACTGAGTGCCCAGCCCTTGCCAGCCATGGTGGAGGCTGTAGGCACCAATCGGGCCCCGCCCCACCCTTCGGGAACTGCCCTGGGCAGCTGGGGAGGCGTGTTACATGGTCAACAAGCAGCATGGTTTAAATATATGTGTGTTTTTATTTACATCACCAGCAACGGCATAAATAGATATCATACGCTTCCCGATACGATGCACTGAGAAGGACACATCATCACTTCTGTGGCGTGCTGGCCAAAAGTACGTAACCTGAATCTCATCAGGTGACAATGTCAGAAAAGCCCAAACTCAGTTTGTCTTCAGAAATGTTAAGGTCATGGCACATGTGATCCTGGATGGCATCGGGGGGGAAAAAAACAAAACAAACAACCGCAAAACTGTTGCTGTAAAGGATACTACTGAGATAATTAGCCAAATGTGAATATAACCTGTAGATTAGATGCTATTGATAGTATATCTGTGTTAATTTCTGATTTTTAGTAATGGTACTGTGGTTATATAAGAGAATGTCCTTGTTTAAAGGAAATGTACAGAGGTATTTAGACATGATGGGGCCTCACGTCAGCAACTTACTCTCAAAGGGTTCAGAAATATGCAAATATGAGTGTGTGTGTAGAGAGAGAGGAGGGAATGATAAAGCAGATGTGCTAAAGTGATAACGTTTGGGGACTCTAGGTGAAAAGATACAGGAATTCTTTGTACTATTTTTGCAGCTCTTCTAAGTCTGTTTCAAAATAAAGAGTTTAAAAATATGTATGTAGGTGTGTATCTTCACGCATGTATGAGAAGCAGGATAGCAGAGTGGTTCAGGACACAGGCTCTGGAGTAGGAGTTCCTGGCTTCAAATCCTGGTGGTACCGCTTGTGAGCTGTGTTACTTTTTACTTCGTCAATCTGAGCCTGAGTCATGTGGGATGGTAACGGTGTCTGCATTAGTTGGTTGGCTGAATTAAATCAGTTATAACTTGTGACAAGCTTAGAACTGTGCAAGCACATGGCACCATGCCAAATGTGTAGTAATGGCAGCTCTTATTCTACAGTGTGGAGCCGTATGTTATCACTAATGAGTATTTAGTTATAGGGCGTGTAGTACATACACATCAGCTGACCTACTGACCATAGGAACATAGCACTTTAGAGTTTTTAAATAATTCACATATTTAATTATTACAACGATCCCATAAAGTAGAATAGCAAGAGCTACTGACCTCATTGTATAGATCTGTAAACTGAGGCCAAGAGAAGCCAAGAAACTTACCTAAGACCCCCTCAGCTGATAATTGGCACAGTCAGGCGCTGGTCCCAGGTGTCCTGACAACTAGCGGAAATTCTTTTCTGCAGGTGCTACACCAATGTCACTATTGTCATTTGCCCTCTTTTGTACTCTGTGAGTGAGGAATTTCCTGGGACAAAGTGCACGCAAGGGGACTTCTATCATCCGTGTCATTATCCACTGTCAAAAACCATTGTGTGGGGGCTTCCCTGGTGGCGCAGTGGTTGCGCGTCCGCCTGCCGATGCAGGGGAACCGGGTTCACACCCCGGTATGGGAGGATCCCACATGCCGCGGAGCGGCTGGGCCTGTGAGCCATGGCCGCTGAGCCTGCGCGTCCGGAGCCTGTGCTCCGCAACGGGAGAGGCCACAACAGAGGAAGGCCCGCATACCCCCCAAAAAACAAACAAACAAACAAAAAAAAACCATCGTGTGTATGTGAGTGGGAGCATGGATCTCCCAGCAATTACTGACTGGTTCCTTGAACCAGATTCCAACAAAGGAGCAGCTAGTCGCTAATCCTGAGGATGAGAAAGGACCTCCCTCCCCCAGGCAGGGGGACGTGCATGCCACCTTCTGAGGGGCTTGGAATACAATGTCGGGGGACTCTTCGTCTGAACGCCACGTGCTCTGCCCCTGTCCCAGTATGTGCTTGTATGAGTTGTAGCCAGCACCTGGGCATTCTGGAAACCGTAGGTTCTGTTTGGAAGGAGCCTTAAAGTCCCTTAGAATTCAATCATCATTTCTTAAAAGAAACGAAAATCAAAAAAACTAAAAACAAAAAAGCAACAGAAGTTTTCTGAGAAACAGCCTCATCTGCACTTCAGAGAACCCAGAAACTGGATTCCTGCATCCGTGGGTCTTATGATCTTCAATGGGGCCTCAACCCGACAGATGTTATTACTATAAACCGATCTCTGGCAGCCTCGGGTGGAAAGGGAAGCATCTCTCAATTTGTCAGGGATGATAATAACTTCCCTGCATTTGCTCACTGCTTTATGATTTGCACAGCTTTGCAGCTTTGTGCTAGATATTTCTATCGATTCTCTCAACAAGTGATGGGGTGGGTGGCATAGAGGCTGCAGTTCCTATTGAGTAGATGATAAAACTAGGGGCTTCTAGAGGCTAAACAAACAACCCGTGAGCCAGGACCCCTGGGTCTTGATCCAGGGCTGCTTACTTACACTGTCTCTCCAATTCTTACCTTCCTATTTTGGAGGTTATTTTATTTTTTTGACATTGCTACTTACTAATTATCCACATGTTTATTTCCCACTTATTCAATCCATCCTGCCTCATCCAGCTATCCTTTCAAGCATTTCTGGGTTATCTCACCAGCTGTGAGTCTGGAAGTGCTCCTGGGATGTGGAATCCCTTAACCACTTGCTTGAAAAGAAGGAAAATTGTGAGAATAAATGTGCTACCAATATGATCACAAAATGCATGATAAAGCCCAACAGTGCTAAATGTTAACTCTGCTTTAAATTTTCTGGAGAAAAGTCTTTTCCATATGCATTTCTAATTAACAGCTGAAAATATATCCATTCCTTCAGTTATGGTGAGCATCAGCTATGGACCAAGTGCTAAGGTTTCCCTTCCTCTCTCCTCATCAAGGCCAGAGGCTGCATGTTTTAGGTCAGTCAGTCTTAGCATGGAGGTTGCAGACTTGAATTCTAGGCCTTTCTTCACTGTGACCTTTTAGGATCTGTGAATTGCAAAAGGGCTAATCTAATACTTGCACTTTCCACCTTATTATGACAAGAAAATAAACTATGTGTGAAAGCCTTTTGTGGTTTGCAGAGTGTTCCTCCAATGTAAGATGGTGTATGGTAATGATAATGCCAAAGGTAATAAAAACCGCTTCTGGGGAACTGCTACTTGTGTCATGTGTCCTAAGACCCTCATAGGTGAGAAGAGTGAGTTCGGTGAATGGAATGGTAAATAGCCTATGTATAAATACGTGAATGAATGAACTGACAGGAATTGTAAATTACGCTTTTACAGTATTTCTAATGAATCAAAAAGTTTACTTCCGTAAACCTTTCCTTGGAGGGGCCTAAAATGACAAGTCTTTTAGACTAACATGTAGAAAGCCTTCCACTCCTACTCATCATTAAAACTCAGCTCAGCAGTCACCTCCCCCAGGAGGCCTTGTTGGACTCATGCATCCTCCTCAACCAGGCTGGATAAAATGGCCCTTCTCTGCTGCTGAAACACCTGGGCTTATTTCTACTGCACGTATCATGCCGGCGCTGTCCCACCCTAGATTCTGTCTATTCATCTCTGCATCCCGAATGTCCAGTGCAATTCCTGGTGTATTATTTTTGCCTTAGGAAGTGTTTTCTGAATGAATGGCCAGGCATTTACCAGTTCAAACAGGTTTTGGCCTGTAAACACAGGAGGGATTGAGGTCAGGGGAATGTGGTTCCCTTTGGCCATAAAGTGCTTACCTAGTGAACACTAAAACACGGTGCTTCATGATTTTTTTTTTCAAACTCTTAAGTGATTATCCCCCTCAAAACCCCACGGGGTGGAAAGGACTATAATGACCTTGGTAGTTTTGAGCTGTTTAATATTTTCTTTACTTCACGTTTGGCCTATTTTCGTTATGAAGGAGATGACTGACTTCACGGAAGGCAGGAAGAATCAGAAGATGGCCTCTTCCCCAGAAAGTCTGCAAAAATCCTGCCTGGCCTTTGGGGGTTCCCACGAGTGTAGGCAATATAAAGAATCAGTGTGATATAGGCACATTCATACATTTTTTAAAAGATTAAACGTGATATAGTACTGGAACTGCGCATGGGAGATTGAGGCCCTGGGTATTATGCTTTCCCTTGCTACAGGGGATGGAAAGAATATTGTTTCTCCTTAAAATGATTTATTTAAATGGGTAGGCTAGAATTCTGCTTAAAACCCAGTGTCTGAATGCACCTGTTGAAGTCAGCTTCTTGTTCTCGCAGGTATTTAGGCATTGAATTTTCCCCATTAGGGAAGTGATTGACACCGTGGTCCTTACAATAACACATGATTATAACTCTGCAAATGGCAATTACATTCAATGGAAACCAGATGTTGCATGGAATTTGACTCTTGGTTTCTTGGTGAAGTAGATGAATTTGTAAAGTAGAAAACCACAGTCATTACTCAGATGGACTGTACATGAATTAATGACATAATATCTAAATCATATATGGTTGAAAATAATGATTAACTTAAACTATCAAGATAAGCTAATGAAAAACAGACTCTTAAAAAATTACAGATATGTTTTCTTCAATATATATTGTATCAGTGTGCTAATAACAAAACCAGACTTGTTTTCATGTCTCTTCAGCCCCGAGGAAGAAAAAAAATATTTAAAAAAGAAGCTCTTCTCAGTGGTTCACACTGAGGAGAAAGTGAACAATTATGATAGTTTTTCTTGGCTGGTGCATTTTTAGAGTGTCTGAAATCAGTCTTTAAAAACCATACTGTTGTTGAGGACAGTTAGCAATGTTCTATGCTGAATTACACAGAGACGGTGTGTTTTTAAGGACACTTTTGGCATATGCAGAGTATCAGCTTTGTATGCCTGTGCAAAAGCATAACCTCTCAAACACAACTTCTTTTCCCGTCCCAGCCTCTCTCCAGAGCTTGTGTGCCAATGTGTGTACACACACACACACCCAAGGATGTCTCAGGCCGAGAAGGCAAATCAGCATCACATTTAAACCTGCACTGTCCCTTGAAAATCTTAGCCTTCTGTTAGCAACCTCCTAAGTGGTTAAGTTTGCAAACCTTGGCCCATCATTTCCACTGTCATGAATTCTCCATGACATCATCACTGTAAAATTAGGAACTCTCTTTCTTTTCCTGCAGATGTGAAAGTTTGACATTGCATTCCATGGTCCTGTGCCACATTTCATCAGCGTTTTTCCTTTGCTTTCTCCAAAGCCCGTGGCCGCATGTGGCGTGTAGATTGCTAGTGCTGTTTGGGATCTCATATCAAATGCTGCTACCTAATCCCAGGCGGCCTTCCACAAGCCCACACCTGCAGCTCATTGAATCCTCCTGGAGTACAAAGGGCTGATTTACAGCGCGAAGGATCCAGGCACTGGTTGCAGCTGGGGCTCCAGCAGGAAAAGGAAGTTGTTCATCATCTTGTGTGCATTTCATTAACAATAGTGTACCCGATATGTAGCTTATAGAATAATTTCAAATCACTGACAGAGAGCATTATGGCATTTGGCACTACTAGGAAAAATACTTTGGGATGGGCAAATTACACCTGAGCGTGAGGTTTCCATGCGACCCTCTGGAACTGTGCATGCTGATTTATACCAGGTGGGTTGACCTTGCGATATTTTCTGATTCCCTGGGCATTTGCCTATTCCCCATTTCTTTCCCTTTGTCTTCGAAGCAGCCCTGGGGTAGAACTGGGATATCCTTAGCTTTCTGCTCTTTTATGCCTTAACAACCAAGAGCTTAGAGAAACCTGTGCTAGGCATGGTATTCGGAAACCAACCACCTGAGGAAATGTCTGTGTAGCTCCTGGCTGGGCCAGGAGCACCACAGCCAAACGTTCCCAATAGTGTGTCTCTTTCTTCATTGAGTTTCAATGGTCTTAGAAAACAAGGGATTCCCAGTGAGTCACTGAGATCCCAGCGCTGGCTCACCGGGACTCTAGGGAATAAAAAAAGGGGAGAGTCTCAGACTTCTCCTCCGTCACCATGCTGGGCTGTGCATCGATTTTACTACTGACTCGTTTTTACCCAAGGAAAGCCCCACTGGTGGAGATGGCAGGAGGGTGATGATGCTGAGTACAGGTGGAGAAAGTGATAAGGAAGTAACAGGCAGGAAAAGGATGCCGGTCATCTGGCTAGGGTTCCCGCAGCCCTCAGCAGCCCAAGGGCCTGGCTCCTTGGCGTCTAGCGTGGCCTCCAGGTTGGACATCTCACCTATTTACCAAGAAGGCTCCAGGTGCTCTGCCTTTCCAGATCTTGCCTGGGAGTATCCTGCAGATCCCAGTGGAAGGATTTTTTTTTTAAGGAAGTAGAGAGCCTTAGAGCCTCAAAACAAAAATGCTTCAAGAGCCCTGGCTCTTGCCAGATTGGGGGTCAAGCCCCACATAGGAAGGAGGGCAGTGATGGGCCTAGTGAAAATGCCAAGACTTCTGATTAGTTTATCATGGACGTTTTAAGTTCGACTTTTGTATAAAGAAGGACAAAATCAATAAAAAAAATCGCCATCCTCAAGGGAAAGGGAGCAGGGGAGGAAAAGCAAATTTCTTTTCACTTTGTAATGGTAAACAAACTCGACATAGAGCAGTATCTGATGTGGCTGCACGGAGCCTGGTTTCCAGTTTCTCTTGATGTGTCAAATGTATCCCTTATGTGAATCATGGTTTAAAAATACTTTTACTCAGTGGGTTCGGGAAATCAATAAGCTTTTATGATTCTTTCCTTGCTTCACATAATTTCTGATTTCAAAAGAGACTCTGGGTATTCCTTTAAGATGTTTATATATTATGCATCTTAAAAACTAGCAATTCTTCCAAGGGCTTCCCAGGCATTGTTTTTGGAGTGGTTTTTTTTCTTCCCGAGCTTTTCCTTCTTTCCTTCCTTCCTTCCTTCCTCCCTCCCTCCCTTCCTCTCTCTCTCTCTCTCTCTCTCTCTCTCTCTCTCTCT
>NC_041225.1:39721552-39734688 GCF_002837175.3 Physeter macrocephalus
TTCCTTCTTTCCTTCCTTCCTTCCTTCCTCCCTCCCTCCCTTCCTCTCTCTCTCTCTCTCTCTCTCTCTCTCTCTCTTTCTTTCTTTCTTCTTTAACATAATGCTAATGATTACGGGGCTTACACATAAATTGAAGCCGGATTTATAAAACGCAATGTAAAAATCCTCAGGAAGGAAGATAAATATAACAAACTATGAAACTATGTTAGTCTCTTCCAGTGTTGGAATAACTACAGACGAGGAAATTAACGACCAGGATGTGTGATGTTGCCCAGGTTAGGTGCTTTGGCTCCCAGGCAAGCTGCCCTAAGACTAGCTGTCCTGCATTCCTTGATTTCTCTGAAATACAAATCTAATTGCAGATTGGAACACATCCATTTGCTTAATCTGTAAAAATAATTTTCCCTGAATATTTACCCAAAGCGCATTATTGCTTATACAGTTGTGAAAAGCATTTAGCACTTTATAATCCCATATTTGCTCCTATGTGGGCCTGGGAGTGTACTCTCCTTACAAAATTCACAAATGCCTAGAAGGCTAACAATTTTTACAAAGTGTTCCTCATGGAAAACATCTGGAAGTTTTCCAGAATGGCATTCCAGATGTTATGGTTTTAGCAGTCACAAAAGTGCACTACACACAGTGAGGGTGTGTGTGTGTGTGTGTGTGTGTGTGTGTGTGTGTTTCCTGGTTCTACGTAATATGTTACTTAGACATGCCCAGCTCCCTTTGCTCTACCTCTGGAACATTTTAGGTTTGAATTGTTTAATATTTCACTTCTGGACAACTCTGCTTTCAGGGCAATTACACATCTGTAAGGAGGGGAGTATGATGTAGACTACTGTAACCAAATATGCACTGGGAGAAGGGATTTTTAATTGGTATCTTAAAATTGCTTTTTTTTTCCCTCTGTTGGGTCAGAAAGAAGAATAAACATTGGGAGGCTGAGCCCTGGAAGCATTGCCTGCATCAGGAGAGGGCTGCCCTCTTTCCCGTTCCCCAGTTATACTCCACAGAGAAGCGAATACCCCCGCCTTCCCCGCTCAGTCCCGGCTGGCTGCCGGGTACTGGGTGGAGTGCAAGACAGGAGACCAGCCAGCATGAGGCAGAGGCTCTTCTTCTTTCAAACTACAAGTGCTCCTCAACCGGAGAGAAATTTAGGAAAGCACGGGTTCCAGGCCCCTGCTCCTTGATCTTTCTCTCCTCCCTGTCCTCCTTCCCTCTCACCTTCTAGACCCGGGCCCTTCCTCTAGCACCCAGCCCAGGGAGATGTAACAGCCCATAGCAGTTCAGACAGGAGATGGGCCTCTATTCATAGAACCAGCTTCTTGCGAGTCCTGGCTAGTGACAGGTCTCCTTCTCAGGACCAGGGCAGAGGATGGCGACGAGGACGGGGGAGAAGGGAAGATGTGGTCATGGGCCAGAATGGAAATGAGCAAGGCTTCAGGGAGCCGTGGGGTTTTACAACCTGAGCTATTTTCATCACATGGGGAGACAGGTGAATGGGGATCCACCTCCTTAACAAGGAAACCAGACGTCATGAGAACCTCCTCTGAACAAAAATCTTTGTTGAGGGCTTCCCTGGTGGCGCAGTGGTTAAGAATCCGCCTGCCCGTGCAGGGGAAATGGGTCCGAGCCCTGGGCCGGGAAGATCCCACATACTGTAGAGCAACTAAGCCCGTGCGTCCCAACTACTGAGCCTGCGCTCTAGAGCCCTTGAGCCACAACTACTGAGCCCACGTGCCACAACTACTGAAGCCTGCGCGCCTAGAGCCCATGCTCCGCAACCAGAGAAGCCACCGCGATGAGAAGCCCGCGCACCGCAACGAAGAGTAGCCCCCGCTCACCGCAGCTAGGGAAAGCTGGCGCGCAGCAAAAAGACATGGCTCAGCCAAAAAAAAAAAAAAAAAAAAATCTTTGTTGACGCAATCTTGTGTGTTACAGGTTACTTTGGGGAAGTGGGGAATGCATACTGGCAAGGAAAACAGCCCGAGGAAAGGATGGGAGTGGGCATGATGGAGTGCACATGGGTGATGGTGGTGGGTCTAGATTGGCTGGAACGGCACAGAGGTGGGCACCAGTGGGAGGTGGGCTGCGGGAGACCTGTATGAGGGGATACAGGTTGGGGAGCATCACGCAGAGGAACGCAGTTGCTCTTGTAGGCTTGGGAGGAGTGATGTGAGGAACTCTGTCTTTGAGGAAACGTCTTGTAAGGTTGCTGACTGGAACTGGGGAGAGCAGCCCTCTTCTTTTTTTTGCTGTTGTTGTTTTTGTTTTGTTGAGTATGAGTAGAGCTGTTTCTGCCTTTTCGACTTTGTTCTTATTAAGCCTGCTGAAGATTGAAATGTTAAAACTTTTCCCTTTTAGGGATTCAGAGAAGAGATTTCTTTTTCTTCTATAAATTTACGTATGTATGTATGCATTTATTTTTGGCTGCACTGGGTCTTTGTTGCTGTGCGTGGGCGTTCTCTAGTTGCGGCGAGCGGGGGTTACTCTTCGTTGCGGCGCGCGGGCTTCTCATTGCGGTGGCTTCTCTTGTTGCGGAGCACGGACTCTAGGTGCACAGGCTTCAGTAGTTGTGGCTCGTGGGCTCTAGAGCACAGGCTCAGTAGTTGTGGCTCACGGGCTTAGTTGCTCCACGGCATGTGGGATCTTCCCGGACCAGGGCTCGAACCCGTGTCCCCTGCATCGGCAGGTGGATTCTTAACCACTGTGCCACCAGGGAAGTCCCAACCCTCTTCTTTGAGTCCACATCAGCTCAGCCAACATCTGCTAAGCACATGCTCTGAGCAGGATGGAGGTTCTGCAGGTGAGAAGTGAGGTCTGAGCCTGGAAGGCAGTGTGGTGTGCTTGCTGCTCCCTGGGAGCCTCCCCCAACTCCTTTGTGCAGCTGGGAGGGAACAGCAGAAATGTCCCCACTACCCCCAGGCTGCGTTGCCTACACAGTGCAGGGGGAGTCATCAGGAGGCTGATGTGAAAATGGCAGAGGCCATCTTGTTCTCCCATCTCCTCTGCTGGGAGAGGTGTCAGCTCCCAGCATTTGCCCCAGGGAATTCCTGAAGAGTCCTTGCTTGACCTTGGGAAAGTCAGAATCAGGATCCTTCAAATGAAGAGGTCCTGTCATCCCCGAAAAATAAGGCTCCCCCTACATAGCATCCAGACAACGTGGTAACTGATCCTCCATCAGCCCTTGGGCTCTGGTTTCCATAGCTACCTGGGCTCACCACTGGCTCAGAAAGAGCTGCTCCTTCTGGACTGTCCTGGTTCCTGGGTCCTGGGTGAGCTGGGACAGTTGGTCATCCTAGTTGAAGCATGTTCCTGGCTTTATGTCAATCTACCTTACTAGAGAGGTGGTGGTCACCTTCCCGCCCTCTCCTGGGGCTACCCCAGCTGAGAACCTGTTTAGAGCTGGCTTCTTGGGCAGCCCTGACACCTGGAAGACCTGCCACACTGCTGGCAGATCATGACAGTTGAGTCTTGCTTCAGGGTGTTCATGCCCTCCCTGTGCCAAGGAAGTACAGATCCCTTAACCTCCAAAGCCTGAGCCCTCCCTTTGCCTCCACAGCCTTGTTCCCCAGAATGCCCAGGGGGTGGTTACTGGCGACCTGCCTAGGAAGCCAGGAGGGCAGCATGGCACAAGGCAAAGAACACAGCACCAAGGCTAAGAGTGTTTCTAGTTCTGGATCTGTGATCAACTACAGTTTCACCCGTGGGAGGTATTTAACCTCTTCACATCTCAGTTTCCTTGTCTGTCAAATGGGGATAGTAATTCTTGCCTCTTAGAGATACGGTTTATAAAAGCTTAGTGCTGTGGTTGACATATATTACTTGTTAAAAAATGTTTGTTTCTTTTCTGCCTTGGTGACATGCAGAATCATCATCCAAAGTGAAGTAAGTGTCATTGAACAGCCTAAGGGCAGACGTGGCCTACAGTGGTGGCCTCGATGCCTTTCACGTTGTTGCCTCCTCCTTCACCCTGGGTTTCTACTCCTCTGCTCTCCTGGGTCACCTTCTACTTCTCTGACCCTCTCCCAGCGTCTCCTCCCAGGGCCATATCCCCCACAGAGGATCTTCAAGATCATGGTTGCTGTCCATGATATTCGTCTCTATTTCCAAGGCTGATCTCATCCTCACCCATGGTATCCACGGGGCTGCCAAAAGCTCCCAGCCCATGTCCACTCCATTTCTATTCTTCACTGCTGTCTTGGACACCATGTGTTTTTAGTTTAGTAAGATCACAAACATTGAACCTTTAGAATCTTTGTCTCCTCTGTCTGTCTGTCTGACTCTCTCCAGGTACACACAGGCACACACACACACACACACACACACACACACACACACACACACACACACATACACTCACAATTCAATTAGTCAACAGAATTTAATTGACTTGTACATATGTTTCAAAACCAAACTGTTCTCATAGCTTTTCTCCTGGCCTATTTAAATAAAATCCCCTTACAGATTTTCTTACCTCTAATTGCATACCTCCCCAATCTACCCACCCCCTTAGTGAGATCAGTGTTATCTTTTATAAAACCCATGTTGGACCGTGTAACTTCCTAACTCAAAACCCTTCTCTGTATTCCCACTGTTTCCAAGTTAAGCCCAAACTGGTTAGCCTAGCATTTGAGGTCCTTAGTATCTAGGGCTTAATCTCTCCAGCTTCATGCCCCACCGTTTCTCTGTCTCTCCCCTCTTCCTCTCTCCGTGCTTTTCAGTGACACTCTGTGCCTCTCATCCTCTGCATGTGCTGTGCCTTCATCACCCATCCTTCAACACGCAGCCTGACTTTACCCCTTTTGCTGAGGCAAAGTGAGAGCCATGGCATCTTGTGCTTTTATCCGTTGTAGCATTTAACACCTTGTGTTACTTACTGGTTTTTGTCTGAGACGTCAATGCACACTACCATGCATGCCTGGAATATCTTAGGGCTGGGATCTCTAGTTGAACAAATGAATAGCACCCCCGTGATCGATGACAGAATACTCATGAACACCATGGTCACCAAGGCCAGGGTGGCATGAAGGAGTCACTCCAAGGGCTTCCAGGAGATGATCACAGCGACACTGGAGTGGATGTCCCAAGCTCTTCAGTGAAACGCTTGGGAGCCAGATTGCAGTGCTGCCTGGGGGTAAGAAGTTCAGAGTGAATTTTCCATGTATGGAATCCTATCCTCTTGATGGCTCAAAAGCGCTTTTCATTATAGGTGTTTAGACAATAAAGATAACCTGGGAAAGTTGAATTATATAGAAACATGTTGGTGTTACCTTGAAGTAGGGTTTAAGGAATTATGACTATGCCTTTTGTGTCTATTTCATTTCATTTAGGCAGTTGAGAGTATTTTCATGACAAAATTCAATTCTAGTCCTGCATTTTTTTTTCTGAATTAAAAGAGTTAGAGGGCTTCCCTGGTGGCGCAGCGGTTGCGCGTCCGCCTGCCGATGGAGGGGAACCGGGTTCGCGCCCCGGTCTGGGAGGATCCCACATGCCGCGGAGCGGCTGGGCCCGTGGGCCATGGCCGCTGAGCCTGCGCGTCCGGAGCCTGTGCTCCGCAACGGGAGAGGCCACAGCAGAGGGAGGCCCGCGTACCACAAAAAAAAAAAAAAAAAAAAAAAGAGTTAGAGTGTTAATATGACATCCAAGCGAACCCGTGAAGTGACAGATGAAGGGGTGGTTGATACGCAAACAGTATCAGAGACTTCAACCAGTGGTTTGACAGTATCCTTTCAGGAAGTAGGTCACGGGGATGGGGGAGGTAGTATGGTGGGACTTCAAAGGGGGTTCTTTGAATTTGGTTCACCTGGTCATGCCAGGAACCCTGCACTGTGTACTGAACAGCTGGAGGGTCTCCATGGAGTTTAGCAGCTTCACTACCCAGCACTGACTCATCAGTGGAAAACTCAACTCTTCCAGCACCAACACTCACAGGCCCTTGACCATGATGAAAATTCTGGAATTGACCAGGGTTGATATTCTGCCATGTCTAGAATGTAGCCCAGACCTTACAACATCAGATTTTGGTTCACTGTGGTCTGAGACCACGTAAATATTGGACAGCACTTTGAGACACTTGATAAAGTCAAAGTATCCAGTAGTAAATTAATCACCTCCAAATTTAAGGATGAGTAAGCACTTCCAAATTAAAGTGTTTACAGAAAGATGGGTCACGGTAATCAAAAAAGGAACTTAAAAAATCTATGGGAAATAGCTTTTGAGATACTCTAGTAGGTCACTTTCACTTGTCCTCTGGGGATATATATAGATATAAAAAGCTGATATATCTATGTCTATCTATATGCTGATATTCGATAGATAACTTTTGAAAGCTGAGATACTGATTCCTAAAATTCGGTCAATAGCCTTAGAATATTTTGCTTTTTTCTTCTTTCTTTTCCAACATGTTGGGTTCTGCATAGCTTGTATTTGAACCAATTCTCTATTATTTTACACTCTTGAGCTGTTTGTCAATTCCCATAGCTTCACCTTTCAGGTGAAAGGCTTGGAACTAGGGGTTCACTCTGTGTACTACAAAAGTTGTAGACCCCTACACGCTTACCTCCCAGTGTGGGAAATGCAGTGCACACTTGGGGGTCAGCTGGGAGGTTTGTGCCCCTTGAGATCAAAGCTTGATACAGCCTCCCACTCCCATTTTGGGAATTCTAGCTTGTGAGAGTCCAAACACTTCTCCAGCTTTTCTGTGAACTCCCAAGGACGTTTGGCCTATTCTACTTTCTGGACTTTTTTGCTTCCTTGTATGAAAACTTTGCTCTGCATTTTTTAATAAGCCATTAGGGTGATTCTTAGGCTGGTATCTGTGGATCACACCTTTGCAAACACTGATATAAGGCAGCATAATTTGCCTCATGTCTTGTTCTCAAATGGGCATATCCAGAGGTGTTCAGCAGAGCCAAAGACTTTAGTTCCATAGTGTTCCTTCTCTAAAACTCAGCTGTGGTTAATGACCCCCCTTCATTTTGTTATATTCATAAGACAAAGAAGTGTATGAATAATATCAAAGGAGTGTTATGGACAAGTCAATATCATAAGAGTTCAGGGGATGGAGAAACCATTGTGTTCCCAGAGAAAAGAATGAAAAGAATCTGAGACAGCTTCCTGAGAGACGGTGAAACTAAACTTTGAGGTGGTCAGCTCTAGGGTGAACAAGATGAACAAGAGCTTGGGAGGTGGACATGGGGGCAGCAAGAACAGGGTGTAGTTGAGGACCCATAGGGCTTGCGCCCAGCCGGGGTGGAGAGCCCTGGGTACCAGGCTATCACTAGAACCCGGAGGAGAGACAATAACCTTGCCACCACTGCTGGTAAATTCATAAGACATATTTTCTTTTTGAATTAGTGTCCCATCCCCTGCATTTATGGACACAGCAGGAGTTTATAAAATGACTCCTCAGGGAGGGTGCTTTCCTGCTCAGTTGATCCACAGTGCCTGATGCTCCGCTAGGAAATCAGTAATACTTATTGACTGACAAGTTTTTTCCTCTTCCCCAAGGCCTTCTTTAAGGCTTCTGAAAAGACCGCCCTTCTTCTCTTTCTGACCTCAGCGCTCCCTCACCTCCACCTGCCCACTCCCAGTCGTTCTGAGGCTGCAATTTCCCGTCTCGCCGTCCTCTAGTTTTGTTCCTCGTGAGCCTTGATTAGAGGTAAGCCACAGAGCAGTCCCCTCGGGCAGCTGCCTTTCTTTCCACTCTTCCCTGAGCGGAGGCATCTGGTTCTCATTCTCCTCTTGATGCACTGGTCTCCACTTTCACCTTGCTCTGTTTTCGTATATATTACACTGCTGGTTTGAAACTCAGAGCTCCTGACTGGTCTTGCCCCCTGTAATAAAAGTAGCATCCAAAGGGAATCTGAAGAGAGTTGGACAGGTTGAGAAAAGCTTGGGTATGAATTAAGCCTTACCCAAAGCAAAATTTCTGTAGCCAGGGAGACGGGAGTCTGTCAAACCCTTCTGATGGACGCGTTCCTAACCTCGATCTGCGTACAATCTTTGTGGAGTCTGTTGACCCCCAAAATGTGATTCAGATTTGTGTATGGGCATGTATATTCTTTGGCTGATAGGATCTGGAGTTTTATGAAATTCTCTAAGAGATCTGGGGCCCAAAAGGGGTTAAAATCCACCATCACAAATCTTTCTATGTGGTTATCTGTAGCAATCCTGTTGTTACTGGGAGGAAGCTGAAGCTTATGTACTTTAGGTTATGTACTTTCTAAAGTCACTAAGTAATGTGAACTGGAGGCAAACCAAGACAGGCTGAGTGAGGGCTGTGAGCCCCCATACCATCCTGCCCCTCCACTGCGGGAGACAAGTCTTCACGTTCCCTAGAAACGCTTGTCACCCATCGGACTGCTCAGGTGTGCAAAGGAGGCTGAGTGAAGCCCACGTGCTTTCTGTTGGTACCTGGTACCATGAGGACCACCTAGAGCAAGTGTTCTCATCCCTGGTTGAAATAAGAAGGTCCTGGGTAGCTTGTAAACAACCTGATGCCTCAGCCACACCCCCAGTCCCATCATTTAACTTGACTCTCGGGTGGGACTTGGGCACCAGTAATTTGTAAAGCTCCTCAGGTGATTCCAATGTGTAGTTAAGTTCAAAAACCATTAACCGCGAGCATCTGAAATGGTGAAAGGAGACTGAGGGCCATTTAGGGAACCTGGGTTCTGGCCCCCGAACAGCCGTCAACAAGCCCAGTGCATTGGCCCTTGAAGGTTTCCCACCCAGAAGGCCTGCTCAGCCTGGATGCTCCATCAGGACCGGTTTTTGCTCTTCTCTGCTCATCAAAACATTGTTCACTTTCCCAAGCCCAGCTCTTAGGATGACGCCACTAGCCAGAAACGCCCTCTCCCTTGATGCTCCCTCAAAGCACTTGCTGGTTCCTCTCTCCTGGCTCTGTGGTTTGCACTTTGCGTCCTCTCTCATGCTGCCCTCCACCCCTGTGCCTGGCATCCAGGAGTCAACTCAGCATGTGTTTTGGGATGGATGGATGAATGAATGAACCTGTGGCCTTGAGCATTTCACCTACTTCTTAGCCAACCCCTCACCCCCAGCCTTTTAGATTAGTGTCTCCACTGAAGTCACGACAACCTTTCAGTCTCTAAAATTAATTTCTAGCACAGTCACTGGACCAGGCTGTTTTTCTGGGGTTCTTCCAGCTCTCCCAATGAGGGAGACATGGAAAGAGAGCTGTAATATTCACTCGGCTCCAATTTATGTACAGTGTTATTTACGAACTTCTGGTCAAACGGAACTGAAGTGAGCTAATTTGTTTTGGAGAGCTCAGTAATTTTTGGACACTTCAGCTGCTATTCAAAATTTCCCTCTCCCGACCTGCGAACATCTTGTTGGTTTTAGTTGTTTCACAGCTTACTGTACAGGGGTGTCTGTTGTTCTGCCCCTGGTCAGGACAGACCTCAGAGCCTGCGCCTGCACCTCACCCTTGGACATCTCTAATATCATAACAGTTTCTCTTGTGATTTTTTTTTTTTGGCAGCAAATTGCACCCTTGCCTTTAAATGCCCTAGTTTGTCTTCAGTGTTCTCAAGGAACTGTACTGAGATTCTCCAAATGCACTAATTGGTGATTTGTGATTCATCTAATCAAACAACATTTGAGGATAAGGTGGAGGTGGACAAGGAGAAGGAAATAGAAATGTGCAGACTTGTGGACTAGGAGGCCCATTGAGTTCCAGAGATATGGCTCCTTCTTACTGACATGGTTCTTCCCCTGCCTCTGGGAATTTAGCTTCACAATACGGTGATCGTCACGATGGGAAAGAACAGTGGTCCTGGAGGGTTAGTGTTGGAGATCATCCCTGCCAGCCTCCTGAACTTAACTTGGAAGGGAAGAGGCTTTCACAGGGTCACCAAGAAGAGTGCCCAGCCAGTGCTAGGACCCTAATCCCAGTGGATCATAGGAAAGGCAGACAGGACCTGGCTCCTCCTCATTGTAGGTGAGCAAAGTGCTGTTGGGAATGGAGCTACTGTTTCACATAGTGGTAATGACCTAGGGGTTCATGTCACCAGCTCAGTTTAATATTCATGGAGCAAGTGATATCAAGCTGATGATTGCTCTTCTAAATATCACACACACAGCCATCTGAAATAGCCATGTCGTCTTAGACATTAAATAATGTAGTCTGCCCTCTGTATCTGGAGTCTGTACTGAGTTCAGCCTTGACCTTTTCTCTGTCTGCAGCAAGCAGGCATCAGAGAAGCTATTTCTTTTGATTTTATTTAAAAATATTTTACTCATGATGTTTATAGAGTACTTCAAACAGAGCCTTCTGGACAAGATGGTAAGGTATTTGAGTCCCCCATTTGCATTGAACTGAACAATGAAATGTACACATTTATAAAAACCTGTATTCATACTAGAAACCAAGGATCATTGATGCCAATCACATGCTGCAACACCAAAGAATTTCTGAAATAGAGATGATGGGGTTTGAACTGAAAAAAAAAGCTATATGGAGAATCCTGTCTCAGAGAAAGCAGAGTCTAGGCAATTATACTGAGGCGACATGGACAGGATCTCAGTGACAGTGCTGACATGGAGAGATGAAGACTGGAGGTGAAATCAGGCTGCAGAGGTCTTCAGTGCATGTGATTTGAATTGCTCTTCTGTGAAAGTATAGGCTTAGTTCCCCCAAAATTGCATGGTAAATTCTAGAGTTTACTCCTGAAACAGGCAGTAGCACCAAGCACAGACGTGCTATTATGGAGAATTCATCTTGATGCCAGAGTTATACCCAGCAGAGACAGATATGCTATATGGTAGGATGGGATTGATTTCACTGGTGTTTCGTAGATCAGTGTTTGTGGCCAAGAATTTACCTTTGAGCGCCATGTTGGCTTTATCCTTATTATTTCAGTATTTTTCCCCTAATATTTTTGCCTTTACAACTGTCAGTTTGATTTACTCATAGACCCTAACTAAGGTTATTTCAGTGACATTTTTTTTTAACTTCTTCTAGCTTTCCTTCCTAACTCTAACAATTTAGGAATAATATTGTTATTCCTATTTTTATTGAGTTGTGGTTCGGCAATGTGGCTATAGAATTTATGAATTTTGAATTTATTAAAGCTTTGTTTATTGCCTAGTATGAAATACTTCGTAGGCATATATTGATATATTCTTGGTTGAATGCCAAGTTAAATCTCTATCTCTTCCCCTTTCTCTCTTCCCCTCCCTCCCTCCCTCCCTCCCTCCCTTCCTCTTTCACATCTATATATCTCTTATTATAACCTTATTAATTATATGATTCAAATCTTCTATAACTTTCTTTTTGATTTGTCATAGATTAATAGTACCTTATTAAGTTTTCTAGTTTCACTTCTATTTTTTGCAATTAAAATCATTAAAATTTTTTTACCAAATATTAAAGTATTTATCACCTAAGTACTTATGACTTACACTATTATTATTAATTATCAATATAAAAAGTATTGCTTTATTCATTTAATATTTTTTACCTTTTTCTGATGTTACTTCTATTCCTTCTGTAATTTTATTTGCATTTGCCGGATACATCTAATTTAAATCTTTTGCTTTTAACCTTTCTATGTCATTTACTTTGTTTCACTAATAGGCGATAAATCATTATGTTTTCTAACTTAATTTTCCAAGTTTTCTGTTTCTTTTTACTAAGACAGTTTAACCTACTTATGTTTACTGATATAAATTGCTTTTATTCCATTAATCTGCTACGCTTTCACTTATTAGAGCTTTAATGAGGACTAAGTGAGATAATAACTCTAATGTTCTTAACACAGCATCTGGCACATATTCAGTACTTTTACTATTACTTATCATATCAGTAGAGGCTCAGAAAAGTATTCATTCAGCACTCATTACTGAGAAAACTTTTTAAAAATGAAGATAAGGGCTTCCCTGGTGGCACAGTGGTTAAGAATCCGCCTGCCAGTGTAGGGGACACGGGTTTGATCCCTGGTCCAGGAAGATCCCACATGACACAGAGCAACTAAGCCCGTGCACCACAACTACTGAGCCTGTGCTTTAGAGCCTGCGAGCCACAACTACTGAGCCTGCGTACCACGATTACTGAAGCCCGCGCGCCTAGAGCCCGTGCTCCGCAACAAGAGAAGCCACCACAACGAGAAGCCTGCACACTGCAACGAAGAGTAGTCTCCACTCGTCACAACTAGGGAAAGCCTGTGCACAGCGATGAAGACCCAATGCAGCCAAAAATAAATAAATAAGATAAATAAATTGACTAAAAAAAAAATAAAAATGAAGTTAAGAAAGATACAGATTTTAGTCTATTTAGCTTATTAAAATTTTTAAATATCCTTCAAAATTTGTTTTGTTCATATGACTTGTGCACATATGTCTTCTTCCTTAGAAGAACCTAGTAACTGTACTAAAAATACAGCTTGCTGAGCCTCACTCCTCTATACTGCTGAGCCAGAATTTCCAGGAGAGAAGCCTGGTGATTCTTTCGAAAACAAATATCCAAGGTGATTATTGTTATTAAAGAAATTTGAGAAACACTAGAGTTTCAGCATTGGGACTTTTCGACCTTATCATTTGGCTTTATTTAGTAAATTTGATGTGTTTATTAAAACATTTGTAGCATGGAATCATAGGTTCATCCCAAGTCAAAGCAAACAATAACATTAAAATTAACTAGAAGGGTCCTTTTCTAGAAAATGTTTTAAAGGATTCAAATATCATCCATATCTAACAACTTTCTTAACAGAGAAACAAGAGAATCACTACCAATAAAATCAGTAACAAGACAAAGATGGCCACAATCATCATTACAGTTTAACTTTGACAGCCTAGCTCCAAGCTCAGGTCCTGGAGTTCAGAGGCCCTGGGTGGTGGCCTTCATTCCTCCACTGACGAGCTATTTAATCACTGGCACAGTACTTCTCTGTCCTGTTTTCTCAGCTCTAGAATGGGGATAGTGATAGTATCGACCTCATGGGATGTGAGGATTAAGCGAGGTGATGCATAGGAGATGCTGGGCAGGGTGCAAGGTCCATTAGTTAGCGCTTGCGGAAGTCAGCTTTCTAAAATTCTCGCTCAGGGCTTCCCTGGTGGCGCAGTGGTTGAGAGTCCGCCTGTCGATGCAGGGGACACGGGTTCGTGCC
>NC_041225.1:39734723-39741101 GCF_002837175.3 Physeter macrocephalus
AGGATCCCACATGCCGCGGAGCGGCTGGGCCCGTGAGCCATGGCCGCTGAGCCTGCGCGTCCGGAGCCTGTGCTCTGCAACGGGAGAGGCCGCAGCAGTGAGAGGCCCGCGTACCGCAAAAAAAAAAAAAAAAAAAAAAATTCTCGCTCATGTACAAATGAAGAAGTGGCTCAGAGAGAGTGTGGACTTGAACCAGAGCACCTGAGTTAATGGATGTTGACTCTGGCTTTGGGAGTCCGTTCAGTGCATTTCTCACTCCACCACCCTGCCGCTTAAACCTGGACTTGTTAGAAGTGAAACATGAAAAACAAATAACAGAAATAGATTTGATGTCCAGCACAAGCTAAACTGCCTATAAGCCCGAGGATGGGCACTCACGCTTCCTGACCACAGCCCTGACTCTCAGAGTGACTTGGGGGGCAGAATCTTCTAGCACCTTACATCTTAGTGGGCGCAGCTAATGAACAGATGGGAGAGAGTGCTGCACGGACCCCCACCCAGTCTTCTCCACTTGCAGCCAACCTCCAGCAGGAAGCAGAGGCTGGTATGCAGAATGCAAAGCCCCGTCTGCATGGTGGCCTCCCCAAGGTGGCTGGTGCTGTAGGTTTGTTCTCCCAGCAGGGATGGCTTGAACCTTTCATCACCAAGACCGAAGTTCAAGCTTGAAGGATATGGTGAAATTAAATCTGCGGGTCTTAACTCAGTGTTGAGCACCCTTCCTTCACATAAACGAATCATATTATTTTTCCCACTTTGGTGGCCGACAATCTCCCCCTGCCCAGTGAGGCAGGAAGTGTGCTGATGTGGAAGTGACCTTCTCTGGATGGGTCTGGCCCACAACAGCCAGGAGGCATCAGGAAACGTCGACAGGTGAATGTCTGGGTAGACGAATGAAGGAATCCACAGCTGCACAAAAACCTGTCTTGATTCCTTAGCAGACTCAGTTTTTTATTCTCATCCAGTTATAAGAGAAGTCTTACATCTCCTTTGATGATGAGAGTAGGTTAAAAACAAAAACAAAAACATAAACAAACTTCTCCTGTGAAAACCAAAGATGCAGGGGTGTAAGCTCAACAGAGACTGGGCATCAGAAATTCTGAGCTCCAGTCCTGATTTGCCCCTACCAGTTGTGTGGATTTGGGCATATTAGCTCAAGCTTCAGTTTTATGTAGAATGCAGTTAATAATATTTATCAAGTTGATCTCTTTGGGGGTGTAAGGTGTACTTGACAATTCATATAGAAGCTTTGCTGAGGGCATGGTTCAATTCTTATTTATCCCTCTCTGTGCTTGACATACAACTGTTCACTGGATTTTTGTTGAGTGACTGAATGGTCTTATGAAAGAGCACTACAAGCCCTAAATACCTCATTTTAAATGATCTTTTTGTGTCTCTGTATCTCCTGCTATCCTATTATTTTGATGAGGGCAGGGAGGGCAACTTATTCATCATTGTACCCCTGGAGCCTACGTCAGGGCCTGGCAAGTAGTAGGCTCCAAGGTCATGGTTGTAAAATTAGTGAATGCAGCATAGAGGTGATGCTATTACAAAGAAGCTCTGAAGCCCCAGCTCCTTCTCTTGCTCTAAGTTTATTTACTCTGAAAATCCCATTTGGTGTTGAAAGTTTCTCAGTTCACTTTATCTGTATGTCTTGTCTCTTCCATAAACTGTGAGGTCCCAAGGGAGGGGACCCTACCTTCTATCTTGGCAGTTTTCCTGACCCCTGAAGACATGCCTTTAAGCTTAATGGATGGAGCAACTGGAACAGGTCTGGCTGACTGTTGGACCAGCGAGTGCTTTAAAAAAAATAACGTTATTTTTTCTTATCATAAAAGTAACACAAGCCTATATTAGGAAATTTGGAAACGGCAAAATATTATAAAGAAAGAAATTAAAAAAAAAAACCCTTTCCTTAATCTTCCCACCAAAGTACTAGTTTACATTAGAGAATTTAAATTTTCTTTGAATTTATCAGGATAAAATGAAATTGAATAAATTACTTCGTTTCATTTATTTATTTATTTATTTATTTATTTTTGGCTGCAGCGGGTCTGAGTTAGTTGCGGCACGTTCTTTCGTTGCGGCGTGTGGGCTTCTCTCTAGTTGTGGCTCGTGGGCTCCAGAGATTTATTTATTTATTTATTTATTTATTTTTGGCTGCAGCGGGTCTGAGTTGCGGCACGTGGGATCTTTCGTTGCGGCGTGTGGGCTTCTCTCTAGTTGTGGCTCGTGGGCTCCAGAGCACGTGGGCTCTGTGGTTGTGGCGTGAGGGCTCAGGAGTTGCAGCGTGCGGGCTTAGTTGCCCCGCGACATGTGGGATCTTAGTTCCCCGACCAGGGATCGAACCCACGTCCCCTGCATTGGAAGGCGGATTCTTAACCACTGGACCACCAGGGAAGTCCCAAAATTATTTAGTTTCTGATGATGTTTTTTCAGTGTGACAGACACTAATTTCTAAATTATTTATTGCTCTTGCTCCCTTTTCCTAAGCAGATAAACATTAAGAAGTTGGTGTTCATGTGTTTTAACACATCTTTGATGAGCATGACTTTCAATGTCTGGGTAGTAGTAAAACTTAGTCAAAGGTCAGAAGACACCACTTCAGTCTAAAAAAACAAGCAAGCAAAACTTAATTTTTCTCTAATGAAGTAAAAAATATTTATCCTGATTTTTATTACTCTGCAATAAAGATTAATAGAAAAAACTAATCTATAATAAAAATATTCTATAAAAGCGACAAAGCACTTGAAAGATGAGCAGACACATTGTGGGGAAAAAGGGGAAGTATGGCAGCTTCTTAGTACCACCTCAAGTGCATTCATGCTGTCAGAGGACTAGTTTGTTCTTCCTTTTCTTCTAAGTTACCAGAACAGTAAAGTTTCAATTAATTAATTAATTAATGCTAACGTATATTGAACACAATTTATACGTGCCAGATAGTGTCCTCCAGTCTCCTAACATATTTAAACTAAACTCATTTTATTCTCACAACCCTCTTATTTCACAGATGAGGAATTGTGGTTTTGGGTGAGAGAAGGGTTCTGTTTCACCTTCAGTAGATCTCTTAAGGATTTCTGAAAGATCATCTCGTCTAACCATCTTGTTTCAGAATCAGGAAACTGAGCCCAGAGTAGTTAAGTGACACCCACGGTCTCTCGGGAAGTTATTAGCACAGCTGGGCTAATCTCCAAGTCTCCTCCTTATTCCAATGCCCTCTCCGTAATTCTGACACTGGCTATAGTCACATAACTTATCCTGGGACTAAGTACCCTTAGCTCTCAAATCTATGTGCTTGGACCCATTGGGGATGCTGGCAATTACTCTCATTAGTTGCATCATCTTTGGTGTGTGGGGACCTCGTGGACCAGTGAACCTGTGTGCCAGGGTGTGAGAGTCAACAGCATTGTATGATAAGAGGGCAACAGGTTGGGGAAAAAAACTAGAGGCTCAGATGACTGGTGGTTCCAGAAATGCGAGGCAGCAATGTGTGAGAAGGTTCAGGCCGTTGTCCGCCTTCCAACTTCACCCTTGTCACTTGGAGTTCGAGCCCTAGGTGAGAAGGTGCTAGAGGGAATACAGCTCCTGTGTTTTCTTAGGCAAATCACTGACGCCAGTCGGCACGTGTGGGCACAGACTATGTGCTAAGCCTTGGAGAACGCTTTCCTTTGTGTCTTCATTTTCAACACCGGCTTCTTGTTGTTTTTTAGCAACGGTTTGGTAAGTATTCCTCAGGTTTCACCCTTTCAACATCTGAATGTCATTCCTTTGGCTAACCAATTTTTTTTCCTTCCACTTCTTCACTTGGTGATGACAGGAGAAACTGTTAGTTTTTTAAAAAGTTGATTTAATGGTCCACTTGCAAGAAGCCACATAGCAACCAATCTGTTCTTAAGATTTGGGATTTATTTGATTCATCTTCTCAGATGACTTATTGAAATTGTCTTTAGAATGTGTCTGAAATGGGTGTTGTGTGCTCTGCTGATGGCACTAGACCCAGAATTTCCATCCAGGTATTTATTTAATCGTCTCTTCTAATTTTCTGTGCTGACACTCATCTTGAAGCTTACTTTGCCATTTTGTTGGAACAGTACTCCACCCTTGCCCCAAATATTTAACTCCTCTCAGATAAATCCAAGCCCAACCCTGAAATTCCCAGGTTGGCCCTAAATCAATGCCAGACTGTACGGTATGTTAGTAATGGCTCATACTTCAGGGAGAAGAATTTTCATGAGTATTTTCAGAGATGCAGATAAAAGCAGCAGAAAGCCCACACTTGGGCTATAGCGATCATTGCTTAAGGCAGGTAGGAAAGATATGGTGGAGAGAGGAGAAATTCATTATTCGAATACAAAATGAATATTAGAAGTTTGTGTTAGAAAGCCTGAGCATCTCCAAATTTAAGCTGAACTCTGGAATTGCATTTGAATTTGGTCTTAAGATAAAGATAGAAAGAATCAGCGTCTTTCAAAGCAAAGGATGGTCTACTGGTTGGGCTGTTTCAGGGGGCTTTCTCCATTAATGGACTGGCTGCTCTTCAGATAGGAGCGTTCCTTGATCTGCGAAACAGAGCAGAGCACCGTCTTCCTAAGTATGTGGAGGACGATTGACGAAGGCATGGACCACGCGCCGGCCTTTGATTCCTTTCCTGTAAGAATATGTGGCACAAGCAAGCATTTTTTTAAAGACAAACCTGGGGCAATCACCTTTCGTGTGTCGGTTTCCTCTGCAAAATCAGTGGCGTAGAATAGAGATGCTTCTAGCAATATCGTTGTATTCTCACTATGATTAGTTCTATACTAGGGTTTTGGAGTCATAAAGCTGAAAGCACCTTAGAAGTCATCTTGTCTAACTTCCTGGCTCAGTTAGCCTTTGCTGTGTACCAAACCATGCAAAAATTTTGTGGCTTCCAACAAACAAAAATGGATTGTTTCTCATCATCCTGTGCGGTGGCCAAGCAGTCTCTCTTCTGCTTTCTCGGGGCTCACTCATGACTGCTTTCAGCTGGCACGTCAGCTGGGCTGGAAGGTCCAAGATGGCCTCATTCACATGTCTGGAAGTTGGTGTTGGGTGTTGGTTGGGGGTCCTTGTTTTCCAAGTGACCTCTTATCCTCTAGAAGATTAGACCAGCTTCCTTATAGGGAAACCTTAGGGCAGTGTCCTCAGAGGGGGCAGGCCTCTGAAGGACTAGACTCAGAAGTCACACATCCGTTGATAAGGTCGCCTTCCATGCATTGATCAACGCAAGTATCTTAATTCCCCTCATCTTGTGCTATGTTCATTCTGTAACACGCTGCTTCCCATTGGCTATTTCCAAGTTCATTCATCAACCACAGTATTACTGGACACGTACTACATGCCAGGAACTGTGCTGGGCATTTTGGTGGATTGAAAGATGACTAAGAAATCATCCCTTTTCCTTCAAGTAATCTATAACCTATGCCTCGCGTGACATTCAAGAGGGGTTAACTGACCACGTTTTAAATAGGGCCGTAACCTATTCCTAAAGGCTCTATAAGACTGTGTGTCATGGGTGGAAATTAAAGCCCCCTCTTATCTTGAGTTCAGTAACATTACCATATATTTTTACTGGGACAGTTGAGGTGCTTTTCCACTTTCCACAGTCTCCTCCACAGTAAGTTTAATACATGAAGAAAGACAATATCCAAATTATCGTAAATCTGTCGGCATTCCATTTCAGAACAGAGGCAAATGGAGTTTCCGTGTATCTGAAATGTTGTATGTATCTGGATTACTGTTTTATCCTTTAATGGGGTGGACCTCAGGGTCAAGTTTTATTATCTGCATCTTAAAAATGTAGAGCTGGAGTTTCAGAGAGCGGAGTAGAGGGGTGACCTAAGTCAGGGTGGGACATTAACCTCCTGACCTCGGAGACTGATGGATCTCAAGCAGCACTGCACTGCAGAGGGGAGGCTGATTTGACATAGAGAGGAAGGCCAGACGCCCTGGTGTTTCATTTTAAGCTTTGAAAGGTTAAACTTAGGCTTGCCTTTGCCCTCTAACCTGCCAGGGCCACCCCCTAGCAGAGACCACCTTTAGAGTTCTCCACTTCTTCTTCTTGGACCTTACTTCTGCCCTTGCCCTCTCTTCAGGTACCTGCTGCCCACTTGTCATCAGCTGTTCCCTTCCATACCTGACTTTCAAGAAAGAAACAGCTACCAGTTATTTACATTTCAGTGTGAATGTCAGTGTTTGCGCAAGTCTGATCTTTTTCTAGGAAAAGAAAAGCTTCATTCACGGAAAAAGGGATCCTGGTCAACAGCAAGTAGGTTATAAAAACATTCCCAAGGCCCCTTGGGAATGTAGCATGCCTGCTACTTTCTGCTCTTTTTTTTTTTTTTTTTTTTTTTTTTTTTTGTG
>NC_041225.1:39741180-39746542 GCF_002837175.3 Physeter macrocephalus
CATGGCCCACGGGCCCAGCCGCTCCGCGGCACGTGGGATCCTCCCAGACCGGGGCGCGAACCCGGTTCCCCTGCATCGGCAGGCGGACGCGCAACCACTGCGCCACCAGGGAAGCCCACTTTCTGCTCTTAATACCTACTCAGAGAGTCTAAGATTCTAAGACTGTTGAGGAGTAGTATTTGAAAACCGAAATGGTCCATGGAAGTACTATTGATACTTCTTATTTCGTTGGTGAAAAACTTAAGACCCAGAAAGAAGTGATGCTTGTCGTGTTATACAACGAGTTAGTGGTGGAGTTGGGATTCAAATTTAAATCACTAGATCTTTAAACAAGCAAAGTTTGAGCCAGATATCATTTCCTCTTCCTGAGAAATTGATCTACACAGAGCTGGACACTTTCCAGCCGCATAAATTCTCATAAACCTTTTCTAAGGCACTGGAGGGTTTTTGATACAAAGAGGATGGAATAAGGAACAGGGAGGAAGCCACGGAATAGTCTCTAGTTGCTTGTTGTTCTTCTTGTTGCTGCTCCTACTTCACTATCACACCTGGAAGTGGCATCAGAAAAATAGCATTTGACAGATGGAGTCTCGGGCTCTAGCATTCAGACATGAGTCCGTTATATGGTCTTGGCAACTCATATAACCTCCTTGCTCATTTGTTAAACAAAAAACGAGAATAGGTAATCTCTAGGCAAATTTATAGACTTTCCATCTCTAGAGCTGGGAAGACAAGATCTTGGTGCAGTGACCAGACTGAGCACAGATTTGCAGTAATGAGGGAGTGGTGGTGGGAGTAACACTTGGAGTAATGGTTATCAGCTGTTTTGGGGACAGCAAAGAGGCCAGTTTGACTGAGACGAATGACTTACGTTGGCAGCTTTTGAGTACAATAGAGAGAACAGTTACTTTCTTAACATGATAAAATATGCCTATCAGGAACGAAGGCAGAATGCTCACTCATGTCGCCATGATTAACTGTTGCTCTAGAAGTACCCGACAATGCCATTAGCTCTTGGAGGTCTTTTGTTTTGGGGGCCTTTTTAAACTCAGGGAATTATGAGAGCCCCGGTTCTTTTCTGACAGAAGTGGCTCTTTAATGGTAGAATTTTTGGCACTGTGGACAAGCAAGTGGAAGAAATAATTATAGGCAGAAGCCTTCTAGATGGTCTTCAGTTCATACTTACACATCTCTCTTCTGGCTTCTCACTGGGGCGTTTTGAAGGCTAGGCATCTTATAACAGCTGTTCACTCAGAATTCTTCCTGATTGGTAGACAGGATAGCCTTGTGGATGGCGCACTACTTAGGAGAAGACCACATTTCAGGTCTGCCACCCACCAGCCAGGGAGGCTTGACCAAGGCAATTGATAGCACCAACCCTTGTATGTTTTTATGAAAATAGATACAATGATACCTACTCTGTCGGCATCACAGAGTTGTTGTAAGAATCAAGTAAAAAAAATTATGAATGTGTTTTACTATTGAAGGAAATTTATAGAGATGAGGCGTGGTTCTTGTCTGGACCAAGCCCTTGGGCCTTTAGTTTCTGGAGAACTGTGTAGCTGTGCATCTGCCCTCACCCTATAAAACCGCATTCTTTTCCTAGTGCACCCAAGGCCTGCATCATGGAATCCCATACACGTAGAGTATGTGGCTTTCAGAGTGAGAGCCAGCTTGGAATTGTGTTAGCAGAGCAGGTACAGTTAAAAAGCCTGGGGCTTTGGAATTTTTAAAAGCGAACCAACACCAACATCTCTGAAATAAATTGATTTGGTTGAACCTCTTCCAAAGAAATTACCTTAATTCTGAGACTAAATATGCTGCGTTCCAGCCTAAATGGACTTTTCTTGGCCAATCCCCTGAGAAGTAAACATTCAAGTTTAATAGGGAAAGGGCAGTAGAACTTGCAGTTTTAGCTCACTGATGTCACCCATTGCTTTTTGAGCCAAAGAACAAGAAAATCCAACACTTCCTTCAAGTATGAAGGCATCATATGGGAACGATACAAATATGTTTGTGGTTTCTCTATATTTTCTCTTAAAGGAAAACACAAGAATTGAAGAGGATACATTTTTCAGAATCTTGACAGACATGTGTGCCTCTCTCAGAGAGGGGCCCACCTGGGACTGTTGGCTGTCTGGTCAAAAAGGCTGTCTTTTTTGTTCCTTAATTTAAAAATATGATAAAAAAATAAGCACAGAGGGTCTAAATTGTGGAAGAGCTTAATGTTAAATCAAACTAAAAAGTCAGACCCAGGGAGGAGATCTTAGTATTCCCTAATAGGAATAGGAATACTATTCTCCTAGTAATACTAAGGAATTCCTAGGAGAGCTTTTGCACTGAAAGGCAAGAGTTCATTTTGCTGGGGAGGAAGTGACAAAATTAAGATCGGGGAGAGTTGTGTAGCTTACCCCAGGTTATCGGGCTTCTGTCATCAAGGCTAGACTAGAACACAGGACTTTTTGACACCAAGAATCCTCCTATCTTGTTTGAGAACAAATCGTTCCTTGATAACAAAGATATCATCTTAAGGCTGCCCTGAGTCCAGTATTCCCATACTCGTGGCAGTAATGACTCTGAGTAATTAAATGATTGGGCAGTGACACCTCACTCATGCAATGAAGCAGGCAGGCTTAGCCATCTTCCAATGGCACCCGACTGAAGTCAAGATCTCTGTTCCAGGGCCTTCTCCTGGGTAGGTGAATCAAATCACGGATTTTCAAAGGTACCAGCAGAGCTTGCATTTTGAGCCAACTCTTGGCGATTTCACTGGGGCGTGCAGAATACTCGGGTGAATCCGGTTTGATTCTGCCAGCTTTAAACAAGCACCTCTGAACTAGACAGATGTTCAGAAGTGAGGGACATGATCCCAGGTGGCTCACGATCCAAAGAGATAGCAAGGATTGGAGCATCTCATCTTTATCTCCACGGTCCCTAACACCCAGGAAGTATTTAAACAACATTCGGTGATTGAATGTGGATGGTTAAATGTTAAGTTGGTGGTAGGACTGCCCTGAGTGTGGAAAAGAGGGGGCGATCAATCTTCCTGGGGTGTGGAAAAGAGCAAGCTCAAGAAAAGCTTCAAAGCTGATATTTGATCTGAGCCTTAAAGGAAAACACATTGCAGAGCAAATGATCATCCACTTAATCTATTTAAGTTTCAGGGTATAGATCTGGTACTTTGGCGGGAGGGTGGCGAGGGGCTAGTTTGTACGCAAAGCACCCAAACTTCCCTGATAGGGAGAGTGACCCCTGGGGTTGAGAGCGGGGATCAGGGATGCCCAGCTTCCTTGTATCAGAGCTGCCGGGTCTGTGTCTGGGTGGAGCCTTGTCCTCAGGCGCTGGAGCTGACCTCGGGCCTTGGACCGGGCCTCGGGTGGCCTCACCTGACTTCCTGCCTTGCCCTTACTTGGGTCCCTGGGAAAAGCTGTTGTACTTGGCCTCCCTCCACCCCCAGGGTACGCAATTACTCAGAAACTCCCAGCTGCTCCCAAGCCCCACACTGAGTTTCCAAACAAAACCTGTGAAAACAGATCTCTGGTGGCAGCTTCGGCCACATTTGGCAACTGCCCACGTCCACGGTCCACGGTCCATCAGCAGGCTCTCGAGTCCCAGACGCTCTCCACTCCAGATGCACACGAAGCCTGGATGGACACTGTCTTTGAGACACATCCAGGAAAGATCTGCCCGGGAACTCGTGGACTCAGTGTTTTTCTTCTGGCTCCATCCAAACCAAATGGAGCTGAATATCTGCGCCCCGGCCTGTCCCTTTATTGCAGGCACAGGCTCATAGCTCTGCAATCATGCAGTAAGGGAAAGGCTCTCCTAGCTGCAGGGCCTCATGGGGGTTCTCAATCTCCGCTTCTTCCCGTATGGGGACCCCGTGTTCAGAGTGCGGCCCCTCCCCCTCACTCCTTCATCTTACCAGTCTCCCTATCCTCTGCGTATCTGAACCTGCCTTCTTGTCATCCCACTGCTGTCACCCTCCTTCAGGTCCCCACTTCTTGCTGCGTTATTTCAATAGTCTCCTACTGTTCTCCCCTCCTACTGTTCCCCTCCTTCAGAAGCATCATGTTGCCAAATTTTTCTTTCCAAAGTATAAACCCTTAGTGACATAATGCCCCTGCTCAAAAGCCTTCCGAGGCCAGCGTCCCTTCGCCTTGATGCCCTGATACTTTATCCTGGCGTTAAGGCGGCCGCTGCTCAAGGCCCTGTGGCTGTCGGCCAACCAAAACGTAGGCTCCCCACCCCTGGTGTACGGATGCTTCTGGGGATTGGCTGCCCCGACTGCGGTGACATTTCCCACCCGCTCGCCCCACTGGTCCCCCGCCCCACCCTGAATCTACTTTTTCACATGAAATGTAAGCAGAAGTGATGTGTGTGTCACTTCAGGGCCCAGGTTGTTCAGAAGAGGGTGCTCCTTTCCTACCCTCGCTTTCTCGTTCTCAGTAGAAACAGGATTTCATGCCCTTGCGGGTCGGGAAACCACACAATGGAAGGAGCGTGGGTCCCAGAAACACCATTTGGAGTAAACCATTTTGTCTGCTTTGTGGGGTAAAGGTAGCCACACGTTGTCTTAAGCCATTGGATGTTTGGGGTTTATTTTTGTTTCAGCTAATGCTCTCTTGACTATTACAGGCTTCGATCACCTTTCCAGCTTGATTTTCCATTACTCTCATTTATCCCCTCATCTTGAGACCAGACTTGCTGTTCCTCATACGCACCTGTGCTCACCTACTTTCCCTGCTTGGGTGCCTTTATCCTCACCTGTCTGGATCCACGTGTCATCCTGCCCATGGCTCAGGATGCAGGTGAAATACCCCGCTCCACTCAGCTTCCCTTGGCCACCGCAGCGGGAGCTCCCTCCCTTGGGCCTCAGATCCTTGATCTGTCCCTTTCTTGTTCCGCTCATCTCTCTTCGCTACGTATTTCAGTCAGTGGTTTCTGTATCTCATTTCCCTGCTAACTTATAATACTTCTTGGGATGTGGGGGAGATCACGTTTCTTTTCCCTTTGTTATCCCCATGGCACCATAGCTCTGAGTGGTCCCGCAACCCAACTCCTTGTATTTAAAGTTGCCTGGTTTTTATAGATTAACAACTGAAGGAATAAATGCATAGTAAGTGTAGGACACTCTTGTGAAATTATAGAACGAGTAGTCTGTCTTCCAGCATCCTGGACTCCTCTTTTTTTTTTAACATCTTTATTGGAGTATAATTGCTTTACAATGGTGTGTTAGTTTCTGCTTTACAACAAAGTGAATCAGTTACACATATACATATGTTCCCATATCTCTTCCCTCTTGCGTCTCCCTCCCTCCCACCCTCCCTATCCCACCCCTCTAGGTGGTCACAAAGCACCG
>NC_041225.1:39747258-39772972 GCF_002837175.3 Physeter macrocephalus
AGCTCCATTTTTCGTTCTCAAGATTGCTTTGGCTATTTGGGGTCTTTTGTGTTTCCATACAAATTGTGAAATTTTTTGTTCTAGTTCTGTAAAAAATGCCATTGGTAGTTTGATAGGGCTTGCATTGAATGTGTAGATTGCTTTGGGTAGTAGAGTCATTTTCACAATGCCTCCTCTTTTCGTCTCCTTATCATTCCTGCCTGCTCCTCCCACAAGCCTCCTTCCTCCCCTCATGCAGGACAGGGTGGAGAGAGCAGAGTCCATAGTCTTTGAAGCCAGGCTGCCAGGGTTTGAACCCAGGCTCTGGCATCTCCCCGCACTGTGTACCTGGGGGCATGCCCCTGAGCCTCTGCACCTTGGTGTCCTCATTGTGATGTGGGTGTAGTAACCTCCCTAATAGCGTTGCTTGAGGGTGAAATGAGGTGGCTATCTGTGAAGCTCTTAGAACAGTAATGGGTCAGAGTGAGCACGACCTGAGTGTTCACATCACATGTCTCTTTGTTCCTTCTCACTTTTCTTTCTCTACATCTGTTCTCTGGCCCTTTTAGACACTGAGGAGACAGGGATGAGATCAACCAGGACCTGGATGGTGGGTGGCTCTCCCCTGTGTGTCACTTACCTCTGATCATTCGAGAGGGGCTGCCTGAGCACTGTGGAGGGCGGTAATTTTCTGAGCCAGAAAGAGAGCCATGATCAGTGGGCTATATGCGCCATTACTTCAGGAGAGGAAATAGTGGCATAGGTGCCAGGCATTATTTATTCCCAAAAGAACTAGGATTTTACTAGACACTGTAACTTAGAGGAATGAACAATTAAAGTGGAATTTGTTTCTATAAATAAATGTTCAGAATTTAGATGAGTCATTACAACTTTAGTGCTATGAAACTATAGAGAATCATCTACTACATACCCTCATTTAACTTAGCAAAAACCAAGGCCTAAAGACAAGTGACTTGTTCAAGGGGCCACGGTTGGTTTCAGCAGTAGAAAGGCAAGAACCAGGCCCCCGACTACTCGTCCAGTGTACTCCTTAGGTATCACAAATGCTAACCTCAGGTGAATCTTATAAAGCTTTTCCCACTTCGCTGTCCTATCCAGGAACCTTCAGTGGCTCCCTACTACCCTAAGAGCAAGGTTAAATTTCTTATGTGTATAGCAGTCATCCATGGCATGACCCTTTTTCCCCACTCAGAATCCCCTGGTGGCTGGCACTCTCCTGCATTGTTGGTGATAATGTAAATTGGCATAAGCCTTTTGGAAAGCAGTTAGCAGTATACATCAAGAAACATAAACATGCTCGTTGGCCGGTAATTCTATTTCTATACCCCTTCCTAAGGGAATATCACTTAGTACAGAAAAACCTGTATGCATAAAGATATTCATCGCAGCATTATTTATAATAACACAAAACTGGAGAGAACCTAAATGTTTACCATTAAAGGGGTTTTTGAATAAATCGTGATATATTTACTAAATGTTATAAGTTATGAAATAAAAACTGTGAAATAACATGAGACATAAGATATAATGTTAAATAAAAAAGGAGGATATAAAAATGTATGTAGAGTGTGGTGACAACGGTCTGAGAAATACACATAGGGGAAAAAGACACTAACAAAGTTCAAATAACTGTTGTATGGGATTCTTTTTCTATTATCCAAAATTTATGCAACAGCCGTACATTATTTTCCCAATATCTAAAACTTTAATCTTGCATAATGATAAATGTTATGATTCAGTCCCATCTGCAAACTACCCTTGCCTGGAATCCTTGCACTCTTCTCTTTGTGAAGTCGTGTGAGCTGATGTCTGGCGTGTGCTTTAAGGCACTGCGGCTCCAAGAGTGGTCTGCGGACTTGTTCTCCACAGAAGAGGTGTAGCAATAGAGTAAACATTCCTGTGATCTTGTCACCATGGGGACAGTCAGTTCAGGGCCCAGGACAGGGCTTGAGTGCTCTGCGGGGGAAGGAGAGTGGGGAGAAACGGTGAGGAAGATAGACGAAACCTTGGGCAAAATGATTGAAAGTCAGTGATAGGTCCAGAGGGGTTCACCGCACTATATTTATTTTACCTGGGTGGGTATTTGACTATTTCCATGATAACAAGAGTGGAAAATTCCTGCATATCCTTCTTTCAGGATGCTACCCTAGTCCTGTCTTTTTGGGCATATTGTTTTCTGTGCATTTTACTCACGCTGATCTCACTTTTAATGACAACCTTGCTTGGTGACATCTTTTTATGTACGTGTGTGTACGCACCCACGTGCATATATATATACACACATATACATATGTATACATTACGCGCATATATTAGGTATAATGTGCAAATACAGTTATAAACTCCCTGAGGGCATGTATCCCACTTCACATTTCTTTTGCCCCAAACAACACTTTTTAAAGACATGGGCATGCACAGTCATTGTTTTGTAAATGACTTAGATCAGATTTACAACTTGCCTGATGACTTGTTTAAAAGCAGATTCCTGTGCCTCTCCCTGGAGATTCTGATTCACTTGGCCTAGGGTGGGCCACAGCCTTTCTTCCTTAGTGTCTGAAGGGCAGTGTGGTCTTATAATGTCCTCTATTAAAATACGCATGCAATTGGGAGGAGAATGTCCATTCAAACAATTACCAAGGCTTACTGACCAACACCCTCAGCCTTCAGTCCTTCACCGCTGGCCCAGGGCAGAGAAGGGGAACTGGGGTGGGACTGGGAATAAGATCAAGGTCGGGGTGGTCTCTGAGAGACAAGGTCTAAGGACAAAAAGAGAACTTCACTGATTTTTAATCAACACTGAGTCTGTCTGTTGTACCCATGGCTTTGGGCTCTCAAAATCCCTTCAAAAATCTTCTTTCAATTATTTAAACAAATTTCAAGATAATTCAGCAATATGGGAGCCAGTATTCACAGAAAGATCATGAGGCCAAGAAACATGTACTCTGTGAGGGTCTTGATTACAGCTTAGAAATAATAGTAGATATGACGCGTTCCTTGCATTGGGTGCCTATGTGTCAGGCACTGTGCTAAGTGCTTTATACTTGGTTTTAGTGCAGATGGAGAAACAAAGGCCACACAGCTTAGTAAGTGGCAAAGCAGCTATTTGAACTCACATCTGTTTGGTTTTGAAGACCATCTTTCTGTTGGGCCGTACTGTTTCTTTGTACACCCAGTACCTAGCCAGGGCCAGGAGTACATGGATTCTCAGCAAATGCTGGTTAAATGACTGAGGAGGGCATTGCCCACAGGGTTAGGTTCCTGTGTGTTCTCAACCCAGTGCTGGAGGCCAGAAGAGTCCATGTAGAATATAGATGATTCAGAGGAAGAGTCTGGGGAAAAAAAATTAAAAACAAAAGAGAATGAATGAAAGGTAGAAAAAGTGGAACGAAATAAAGATTTAGAGGAAGAGTAAAATGATTGGGGGAATTAACATGGAGACAACAGAGCTGAAGGCGGCCCTCTAAATGGTCCTTTGGTTTATGGAGAGAGCAGGGGTGTAGCAAGAAGAGGATGTGCGACTGGAGGAGCAGGTGGAGGTCCCGGGCATCACTGCGGTGGCCTGGGACTCACCGGGCTACGGGGCTGAGCTCTGTGGAGTGGCTGACCGTGGGGGTTTTGGATGGTGACCAATGCTGACTGCTGAAAAATGTATAGGGAAGGAAAGAACTGAAAAACTCACTGACCGCTCCATTCGTGGTGCCTCACGCTTATGCTTGCCCGAGCTTATATCATCCAGTGTGCAATCCGTCACTCCTTCTCAGCGTCAGTCTGGTCTGTCACGACAACTGGAAATACCATTATCTGCATATAATTGCATTTTTGCAAAAAGACCTCAGTCTCAGTGGATAATCTGACATCATAGGCCATGATGGATCATCTCAGACCATATGCCCTGAAAGACACACACCATAGTAAAGCCAAAGATTATGTCACATGCACTCTGGTCTCTCCATTGAAGTTCCTGTCATCAATAGCTTGGGCTCCAGATGAAAGCATGGAAGGCAGCAGAAAACCAGCATGTTCAGCCTCTATACTGGGAGCAGTGGAGTTACTGCGCTAGTCAGCAGGGCCAGGAGTGAGTTGGCAAAGGGATGCTTACTTCCCACCTCCTTGACCTGTGCTTTCTGTGGGGTTGACTCTCTTACTCAGCTTTCCTGCTTATTTTTGCTCTATCTCCTATTTCCTTTGAAATCAAGCAAAATTAAATCACTTGGTTTTAACGAGTTTTAGTTAAATAAGGAATATTATTTTTATTAAACCTGTCATACATAAAAAACAAAACAGAACAAAGTGGGGCAGAAAGGTTTCCACCAGAGAATGAGCATAATCCTTTAGATTATGAGGCTTGTCACAAAATTCCCTTGATGTCCCTGATGCCTGGATTATGCATTTGGATCGCTTCTCCTCCTAGAAAATGTAAAGTGATGTCAATAAAGAGATTCCCAACTGACGTGCAGCTATGTAGAGTTACTGATTTTCTTTCTCCCAGAGATAGCCCTTGGGTAGCAAGCTGCCAACAGCCAACAACTCAAGGACAAGGAAGATATTATCGGTTCATGTGTTAAGCCTATTGAAGTTAAAAGCATCCTTCAGAACCTCCTCCAGAACCTCAGACTCTCCACTTGGAACTGTCTCTGTCTCCCCTCAGTTCTCACGGTCCTCTCTACGTAGAGCACTTGTCAAGAGATGGCCCAGACCTACTGAACGGAGGGCCATTCACACACCTTTCCCTTCGCTCCTAAGAGAGGGCCTTGAACCCCGTGGGTACTGGCATAGGTGTTTTGTGAAATCCAACCTTTGCTTCAGAGAGCGTTAGAGCACCACAGAAACCACTGTGAGTAAGTAAGGTGGCCCGGAATAACCCAGCTCCTCACCACCTAGACCACAGAATGATCTCAGTGGTACTGCAGCTTGAGTTTGAAGCCAGATGTGGCTACACCTTTTTCTGTGACCAGCTCACCTCAGCCTCCAGAGGAACCTGAAACTTCCCAATGCAGAAATGCAGGTGATGACACACTGCAGCCCTAAAGGGGGATGTCTGTCGCCAGTACGTATTTCAACAATCGGAGAAGTTTCCAGGTAAACGGAGATACAGTAATCGTTTCCAGATACGTGGAGATTTCTGCTGGCTCCGTGATGGTCCCCGTCAAGCTAGGAGATCACGAAAAGTGCCCTCTCTCCGGCTCAAATCACTTCCTCCTGTTGGTTGATTTTTTTTTTTTTTTAATTATACAGTTATGGCTACAGTGTGTTTGTAAAGGATGCGCCTCATTGTTAATATTATGAATGCTTTGTCCTCAGGACAGTTTTATTATGCAAATTAATCATTATGAAATGCACTTTAGAAATCATAAAGACTTCTGTGGAATTTTAAATATTTCCTATAATCGTTTCACAATAGTACATGGATTAGCAAATAGTATAAGGTAGAGGATACTAACAGAGATATTTACAGAAAAGAAAAAGTACACATGAAATACGGTTTGGCCAGGTTTAATACACACACAATACACTTTAATACTTTCATATGGTCTGAATAATATCCCCATATTGATTTTTTCCTCGTTTCTACAAACTCCACAGCAAATGTACGACAATAGCTCATTGATTTATTGTGAGTGTAGCAATGGGTTTATAACAGCATGAATCATTGCCGATTGCTCAATTCACCACATGCCTTAATAAAAGTTTCACTTTAATAAAACTGAGCTGAGGCAAATATGCCCAGAGGCTGGCCTGACATTCCTTATACATTACCCTGCCTCAGGAAATTATTGCCATATATTTTATAGCAGCTACAGTAGGCTAGGGGATCAGGATTAAAATGTACTAACTACTGTGATATTTAACAGAACTCCTGTGTTCCCAGTTAACCCTCACAGATACAAAATGAACAGAGCAATTAGGAGAGACCACGGTGTAGGGAGCAGACCTGGGCTGGAATGCAAGCCATGGGGATCAGTGCTGGCCCTTGTCACACTGTGAATGTCCCTTAAGCACTCAACGCAGTGGAGGTGGAAAAAACTGATCCTGTTTTCCTTCCAGAGTTGCTATGAGCATCAGAGAAGGAAGCGGAAGCACAGGGCTTTATAAACTACAAATGCAATGCCAGTGTAAAGCAGGGTGTCACCCTGAGGGGCAGAGACTGCAAGGCACACACACACCAACCCCTCAGCACTGTGAACTCTGTCTTTGGCAAGATCCATCATCATGGTCGTTAATAACAGTGTGTGTGGATAAATAATAGATCTTACTCTATTGGTAGGTGTTTAGGGCTTAAGCAGAGAAAAAACCAAGCATTCTAATAGAGCTATAGGATTATTTTCATAAACTAAGGATTGCTTTTTGTCTCTCGTAGTAAGAGTTGGCAACGAGCCCACCACACCTGCGTTGTGTTAGAGAAAATCAAGCTGGGGTGTGAGAACGTAGGCCAAAAGGAATTGCCGGTACAGTTCAAGTGACTTATCACCTGCTCATTATTGCTCTGGAAGAAATTGGGATTAGACCATCCATATACTATTCAATGATGATTGGTGTAATGTATGTTAGTCCAGAAGACCAAGAAGCCTCTTTGGACTCCTAATCAATACCAGTCACTTAGGATTCTTTATAGAATGTGTGATAGAGAAGGGTGGGGTGTGGTCCTGTGGAAAGAGTCAGACAGCTTTGGGCTTGAGTCATGTCTCTGCCATTAACTACTGGCTGTATGACCTTGGACGAGGTTCAAAATCTTTCTGGGCCTCCGTTTCCTCATCTGTAAAATGGGGTTACAATTGTTGGAGTGACGTTTAAAACTGAAGTTCCCTCCACCCGATCTCAGCTGTTTCATGGTAATTAGTCTCCATCTGCCCAATGAGTCTGTCTCCCCCACTCACAGTCCTTTTCCGTTTCCACCCTGGCCCTTGTTTCACCCACACAGCAGCCTGGTAGGGAAGACGTTGCTCGCCCAGCACCCGCTCTGTCTCAGATGGCCTTCCCCGCTGCTCTGCAGCAACTTCATAGCATTCAGCACTCTCCAAACCAGCTTGTGTTCATCTCAATCCTTTCTCCCCAGTTAGAACCTGGAGGGAAGAAACTTGTGTTCTTCTCAGCTTTGTTCCCCTAATGTATAACTTTCTGTCTGGCATAGGGAAGATAGTCAGTAAATATTAAATAAATGATGAATGAATACATGAATTAATGATGTACAGCAGGTCACAGCTCAAAGAGTGTGTATGAGCTTCTGTAAAAGTGAACTTGATCATAAGTTTTGAAAACGAGTGGCGACTCAGGAGATGCCGGATGAACCAAAACTCAATTTATAATTCAAAATTGCTGCTGCTAAGGTAGGAAAATAACATTAATACACGACTGATGTTTATTGACTACTTACTATGTGCTGGGCACTGTGCTAATCGCTCCACGTTCCTTATGTCATTAGTCCTTGTAACAGCTCTATGACATATGTGCTGTTATTTTTCCCATGTTACAGCTTAATACACTGAAGCTTAGAGAGATTAAATAACCTTCCCAAGGCTGCAGAGCTAATGATGGCTGAGTGAGGATTTAGACGTGTCTTTCTGATTCCAGAACCTGTGCTCTAACTCCTATGTTGTACTGAGCAAAGGGGAGTAAGCACCACAGATGCCAACGACACTGCCATCGACACTGCCACTCACAAAGAAGTTAATGTTTGGATATGGGGCTTAGGGTCACAGTGAACTAAACTCACTGTTACCTAGTTCTCCATATGAGTTTCACTTCCCCTCGTCCATGTTCTGAGGCTCTCACTCTCAACCACAAAGGGACTCCAACAGGGGCAGCTGAAATGAAACCTATCGTCATCAGCCAGGAACTGAGCTGTCAAAAGAAATGAAAAATCCAGGGGCAACTGCCGTCTTACCACTCGTAAGTGAGTTTATCGGGAACTCTCTTGACATTGAGCTCTAACTACGGCATTTAAGAAAATCCCAAATTTGAAATAAATAAGTTGGCTGACATACAGACATTTTACATATGAATTTAATAAAATAGATTTTTCTTTTTGAAATCTTCGGTAATCTCTGAAATATATCAACTGCAACCCAGGAACATTGTATCCCAAGTTGTGATTCATGAAATGAAACGGAAATGTATTATGTAATTCAATTTGGAGAGTCCAGCGCAGAGCTCATTAGGGCTGTTGCTGCTGATGTGGGCTGTAGTTCAGAGGCCCTGTGGTTTGGGCAAACTTCTCCCAGTCCTCACCTCCCCTTCCTCTGAGGACATTGTAACCAAATATCGTCACCCTTTAAAAATAGCATTCTTGAGCATTTTGCCCGCAAGTGAGGATCATTCAGGGGAGATCTTAGGAAAAACTGTGGATTGTTTCCCCTCTCCTCACACTTTACCATTAACCCATCTCGTGATGAGTCAGGCTCGGAACTGACTCACGGCCTTTCTATGTAGTCCTTGGATCCAGACGAGGCCTCACCCGTACATTGGGCAGGTGGATACCAGCATGTCATCTGAGGTAACCAGAGCCCAGAGAGATGAAGAGACTTCCCCGGGGTGATACGGCTCTTAAATATCCACAGCTAGACCTAACTCTGAAATCTCTGGGGGTTTTTTTTTTCAGCTCATCACATGCCTGAATTTGCAATCAAAGCATAGTTTTCCCTACATATGGTGGTTTCTATGAAAACAAGTAGGAGAATGAGTAAGCACTTTTAGTCTATCTGATTTTTATTGTACTCCTTTGGGATTCTTTCTTTAAAAAAACATTTATTGAGATTAGATAAAATACGCCATTTTAACCATTGTAAAGTGTACAATTCAGTGGCTTTTAATACATTTACAGTGTTGTGTACTGTGACCACTATTTAATTCCAGAACATTTTTGTCACCCTGAAAAGAAGCCCTGTACCCATCAAGCATTCACTCCCTATTCTCTTCTTCTCTGAGTCCCTGGCAACCAGTAATCTGCTTTCTGTCTCTATGCATTTGTCTGTTGTAGCTATTTCATATCAACAAATCTTACACAGTGAGGTCTTTTGTAACTGGCTGCTTTTACTTAGCATATTGTTTTCAAAGCTCATCCACGTTATAGTATGTATCAGTGCTTAATTCCTTTTTATGTTTGAATACTATCCCATTGTATGTATATAGTATGTTTTATTTTGTCAGTTGATGGATATTGGGGTTTCCAATTTTTGGCTATTAATGAATAATGCTGCTGTGAACACTTATGTACAAGTTTGTGTTTGAATTTTTGTTTGTTTGTTTTCAATTCTCTTGGATTTACTCAGGAGTAGAATTTCTGGATCATATAGAAATTTTATGTTTAACTTTTTGAGGATCCACCAAACTGTTTTCCAGAGCTGCTGTACCATTTTACATTCTTACCAGCAATGTATGAAGGTTCCAGTTTCTCCACATTCGCACAGGCACTTGGTAATTTCTGGTTTTTTTTTTTGTTTTTTTTTTTGTTTTTTATTAGATCCATTCTAGTGGGTGTAAAGTAGTGTCTCATTGTGGTTTTGATTTGTATTTCCCTAATGACTAATGATGTTGCGCGTCTTTTCATTTGCTTATTGGCCATTTTTATATCTTCTTTAGAGAAATGTCTATTCAAACCATTTGACTATTTCTTGATTGGATTTTTTTCTTTTTGTTGTTCAGTTGTAAGATTTCTTTATATATTCTGGATATTAGACCCTTACCAGATATGTTATTTGCAAATATTTTCTCCTATTCTGTGGGATGTCTTTTCACTTTCTTGATAGTGTCCTTCGCACAAAAGTTTTAAATTTTAAGTTCAGTTTATTTTTTTCTTTCGTTCCTTGTGATTTTGGTGTTATATTTAAGAAACTATTGTCTAATCCGAGGTCATAAAGATTTACAGCTATATATTCTTCTAAGATATTAATAGCTTTAGCTCTTACTTTTGGGCCTTTCGTTCAGTTTGAGTAAATTTTTTACATATGGTGTAAGACAGTGGTCCAAATTCATTCTTTTCCATGTGGCCAGTTGTCCCTGAACCATTTGTTGAAAACGCTATACTTTCGCCACTGAATGTTGTTTTTTTTTTTTTCTTACATTTGTCAAAAATTAATTAATCATAGGTTTATGAGTTTACTTCTGGACTCTCAGTTCTATTCTATTGATCTGTATCCCTTATTCCAGTGCCACATTGTTTAATTACTAAAGTTTGATAGTAATTTTGAAATTGAAAAATGTGAGTCCTCTAACTTTATTCTTCTTTTTTAAGATCATTTTGGCTATTCAGGGTCTCTTGCAACTTCTGTGAATTTTGGAATCAGCTTGTCCATTTCTGCTTGAAAGGTCATTGGAATTTTGGTAGAGATTGCATTGAATCTGTAGGTAGATTTGGGAAATATTGCCATCTTAACAATATAAAGTCTTTTAATCCATGAACGCAGGATGTCTTTCCATTTATTTTTAGGTCTTTTAAATAAATTTCTTTCAACAATGTTTCAATTTTTTTCAGTGTACAAGTCTTGTATCTCCTTGGTTAAATTTGTTTGTGAGCATTTTATTATTTTTTATAATATTGTAAATGGGATTGTTTTCTTCATTTCAATTTTGGATTGTTCATTTCTGGTATATAGAAATACAACTGATTTTTGTATGCTGATTATATATTCTACAACTGTGCTGAACTTATTTATTAGGCCTGATTGTGTGTGTGTGTGTGTGTGTGTGTGTGTGTGTGTGTATTTTTAGGATGTTCTATATATAAGGTCATGTAATCTGTGAATAGAGACAGTTTTACATTTGTCTTTCCAGTTGGGATGACTTTTCTTTTTCTTACCTAATTACCCCTGCTAGGACCTCCAGTATAATGTTGAAAAGAAGTTGTGAAAGCAGAAATCCTTTTCTTGTGTCTAATCTTAGAGGAAAGGCTTCTACTCTTTTACTATTAAACATGATGTTAGCTGTGGGTTTTTGATCAATGCCTCTTATTATGTTGGCGAAGTTCCCTTGTATTCCTAGTTTGTTGAGTGATTTTTATCATGGAAGCGTGCTGGATTTCATAGAATGCTTTTCCTGCATCCTTAGGATAATTATGTGGGTTTCCCTGCTTCTTCTTTCTATTAATATGGTGGATTAACTTAATTGCTTTTCATATGTTGAACCACTCTTGCATTCCTGGAATAAATACTACTTGGTCATGGTGTAAAATCCTTTCAATGGGTTCAGTTTGCTAGCATTTGCTGAGGGTTTTTGCACCTATATTCATAAAGGATTTTGGTCTGTAGTTTTCTCTTCTTGTAATGTCTTTGTTTGGTTTTGGTATCAGGGTAATACTGGCCTCATAGAATGAGTTAAGAAGTGTTCCATCCTCTTCTAATTTTTGGAAGACTTTGAGTAGGATTGGTGTTCATTCTTTTTTAAATCTTTGGTAGAATCCACCAATGAAACCATTTGGTCCTGGGATTTTCTTTTTGAAAGTTTTTTGATTGCTAATGCAATCTCTTTAAGTCTGTTGAAATTTTCTGTCTTCTTGAGTCAGTTTTGGTAACTTGTGTGTTTCTAGGAATTTATTCACATCGTCTAGGTGTTTTATTTGCTGTCATACAACTGTTCATAGTATTTTCTCATAATTCTTATTTCTATATGGTTGGTAGTAAAGTCCCTACTTTCACTCCTGATTTTAATAATTTGAGTCTTCTCTCTTTTTTCTTGGTTTATCAAACTAAAGTTTTGTCTTTTTTTTTTTTTTTAAGAACCAACTTCTGTTTTCATCAGTTTTTTTTTCTGTTCTCTATTTCATATGTCTTCACTCTTGTCTTTATAATTTCCTTCCTTTTGCTAGCTTTGGGTTTAGATTGCTCTTTTTTTTTCCCTAGTTTTTTAATGTGTAAAGTTAAGTCATTGACTTGAGATCTTCTTTCTTTTTAAATGTAGACATTTGCAGGTATAAATTTCCCTCTCCACAATACATTTACTGTATCCCATCAGTTTTGATATGTTGCATTTTCATGTACATTTGTATGAAAGTATTTTATAATTTCCCTTGTGGTTTCTTTTTTGGTCCATTGGTTGTTTAAAGATATGTTGTTTAATTTCCACATTTTTTTGGAATTTCCAGTTTTCCTTCTGTTACTGATTTCTAGTTTTATTCCAGTGCAGCCAGAGAAGACAGTTTGTATGATTCCAGTATTTTAAGTTTATTGAGACTTGGTTTGTGACTAAACATATGGTCTATCCTGGAGAATATTTCATGTGCATTTAATAAAATGTGTATTCTATTGTGGTTGGGTGGAGTGTTCTGTACATATCTGTTAGATCTAGTTCATTTACAATGTAGTTCAAGTCCTCTATTCATTAACAGATTTTCTGTCTAGTTGTTTTATTTATTATTGAAAACACGGTATTGAAGTTTTCAACTATCATTGTAGGATTGTCTATTTTTCTTCTTCAGTTCTCTGAATGTTTGCTTTATATAGTTTGGGGCTCTGTAGTTAGGTGTGTATGTGTTTATTATTTTTATATCTTCATAGTATACTGACCCTTTTGTTATTATCTAATATCTTTCTAATTTTTGGCTTGAGGTCTGTTTTGTTTGCTATTCATATAGCCTCTCAGGCTTTCTTTTAGTTCTTGTTTGCATGAAATATCTTTCCCTGCCCTTTTACTTTCATATTATTTGTGCTTTGGATCTAAAGTGAGGCTCTTGTAGATGGCATAATGTTGGATAATGTTTTTAAAAAGCCATCCTGCCAATCTCTGCCTTTTAATAAGAGGATTTGAGTCATTTACATTTAATGTGATTATTGTAAATGTAGGACTTCAGCCAAGTCACTATATTTATTCTTTATATCATTTATCTTATTTGTTTCTTAAGTCCTCCTGCCTTCTTTTGTGTTAAATTGATATTTACCAGCATACCATTTTGATTGCCTCTTTATGTCTTTTACTATGTATTTTTTAGTTGTTGTCTTAATGGTTGCCACCAGGATTACAATTAATAACTTAATTTATAGCAATCTAGTTCAAATAAGTACCAATGTAATTTCAATAGTATATAGAAACTTTGCTCTCATGTCACTTGGCTCCCCCATTTAATTACATCTGTGTACACTGTGTGCCCACTAACGTAGATCTATAATTATTGTCTTATGCAATTGTATTTTAAATCACACAAGTAAAAAAGAGTACCAAAAGTACATTAGTACTAACTTTTATATTTTCCTATGTAGTTACTTTACTACTGTTCTGTTCTTTATTTCTCCATGAGGATTCAAGTTACTGTCTATTGTCTTTTCATTTCAACCTGAAGGACTCCCTTCAGCATTTCTTGTAGAGCACATCTACTGAAAATGAAAAGTTAATTTTAATTAATGAAAATTAATTTTCATTTACCTGGGAATGTCTTAATTTCTTCTTCATTATTTAAAGTTTTATTGAGATACAGTTCACCTACCATTCAATTTACCCATTTAAAGTGTGCAATTCAGTAATTTTTTAATATATTCATATATATGTACAACCATTACCACAGTCAGTTTTAGAACATTTAATCACCTCAAAAAATAGCCCATACCATTTAACTAATTACTCCTCTCTGGTTTCTTTTAAGTAATTAATCAAACTTTTATTTTGGCTTATAATTATTATCCTATATAATTAATTATATAGGATAATGAATATTATTATATTAATTGTGGGCAACTTAAGCTCTTTAGAAGGGGTTGGATATTATGAAATTGGCATTTTGGTAGCTTGGTCTCGTAGTGTGTGTCAGATGTGTGGAAGGACCAAGATTGGAAGCAAATGGAGTGCTTGCACAGTGACTTCCTGGGATATAGCAGATATTCAGTAAATATTTATTTAAAGAAGGAATGACTGAATCAATTAATTAATTGTGGATGTCCAGTTAAAAACCTATTAGGAATCTATCTAGAATGGTGGCTTTAGAAAAATGCAGGGAGGAGAGGTTACTAGATATCTGAAGAGGGAAAACATAGCTGAACTGGGTGAAGGAGCATAGATGAAGACGATAGTATGGTTTTCATCCTGGGAAAGAGAAGAATGGAGGAAAGTGCAGTGGAAAACTTGGAGTACTTGAAAGGGCAAGTCTGTGGCTTTGGGGTCAGCCTTTATTCTCATGCTCATTACATGCTACACATGTTAAATTCAAAAAGTTTTAAAGTTGAAAATGAGAGAAATAAAAGGAAGATTTTTGTCCTGCTCCTAAGGAAACAGGCAATGCTTAGGTGAGCACTTCTGATCTTCATTCTTTGCAAAAATAGCATGATCCCAGCAGGGATTAAAATGTAGTATAGACATTATAATAGAAGAGTAAGAACAGTGCTCTCTATTCAGGTTCTCTGCATAAAACCTGTTGGTTAATTATTCGATTCAGTTATTCCTTCATTCAATACACATTTATTGAAGTTTTGCTATGTGCCAGGCAGGAACTGTGCAAGACACTGCAGATATAGTAATAGCAAGTCATAGTTCCTTCCCTCAAGGAGAGACGGGTAAGTAAACACACTGTGTTAATAGAACGTGATAAGTACTTCTCTGGGGCTCAGTCCAGGAGTTACAGGAGAACAGAGGAGAGGCCAGTGGCTGATCCAGAGATCAGAGATCTGTTATTTCCAGCTGAGGGCTAAGGGATGATTAAAAGGCAGATGAGGCAGATGCAGTTGGGTGGGATGGGGGTGGGGAGCATTCTGGGTGGATAAATAGCATGTGCAACGATCCAGGTATTGAAGGTATCAGGAAATGATTGGTTGTTCGATATGGTTGGGATTGAGAATCACAGTTGGGGAGGGAGAGTGGGAATTTGAGTATGGAGATGATAAGCAGAAACTGGATCCTGTAGGACCTATTAGCTCTGCTAAGATATTTGGACTTTAGCAATAGGGAGGACTGAGCCAGTTAATAGCCTGTCTTACAAATGAGTGCACATATACACATACACACACACACACACACACACACTTATAGATATTTAGATTCAGGGAAGTTGTTTTACCCATTATAAAGCACAGTTTGATAGTCCCTTGAGCACACAAAACTCATTATGCACATTAAGTTTAAATCGTGTGTTTGACTCTGCCATCTGGGAGGAAAGGGTAATGGGAGGTTATTTACACATGTACTTCAGGAGCTGGTTGAGAAAACATGGAATCAGGATCTCCTTTAAAAGGAGAGTGAGTATTCTAGATTGTGGTGGTGATTTCCTTGACCTAGAGGGCAGTTCTTAGAAGAGAAGATGAAGAGTGCTAGTCTAGGCTTAAAATGAGGAAAATGACACCCAGCTGGTGTCATTGCCAATTCCCACAGCAAGTTCCTTTGGCGGGGGGGGGGGGGTTGTCATATTCCCCCTGGAGGTAAGTGAAATCTGCACACGAAGTGTTGCTGTCTCATCTAGTAAGCATTGGGAGCTAAGAGGGCAGAAAGCAGAGAGGGATCAGCAGCTGTACTTTATTGTGGAGCAAGAAATGCAAAACTCTTAGCATGATTTTCCCCAAAATGCTTAGACAGGGAGAAGCAAGGCTATGTTGTAGAGACCTTCATCAGTTCCCTAGCGGGAGGTGGGCAGAATTTCATGGGGTAGAGGAGAGGGTTTGTGCTGGTTAGAGGCAGAAGTCATTGGGTAACCAACTAAGAGACCAACTGAATGAAGACAATTGCCTGGGGTATATGGGACCATTTACTGGAAAGCCAAACTTCTGGTGGTGGAAAAAGATTCAGATTAATGGGTTCGGTGGAAATAAAGGGGATCCAGATAGACAATAGTGCCCTCCCACTCAGGCTGGCCTTTAACCAGGGGTTGTTTCTTGGGGTGGAATCCCTGATGAGCTAGGTTCATAATTTTCTCCCCCAGGCATGACCCTGGAAGATGTTTTCTGGAGAAAAGAGGAGAATAAAAGATATTGCAGGGATTTAGCCTTAAGCTAAATTGGGATCCAGATAGCCTATGAAACTGGGTGGCTGTGAGGGAAGGTCTCCACTTCACATATCAACTTACCTTACCCCTGAGAGATGACCCAAATCTAGCAATGAGAGGTGCTATTAGGAATTCTTTGCAGCCTTGAAACAGTCCAGCTGTGTTGAAACTGCTCTGGAATTAAGATTTTGGATAAGGTGTCACGTAGATAAGAACAAAGATTTTTGATTTTGCACATGAACCTGGGAGAAACTGCTAGGCTTTTGCACTGAATCTCAAGATTCTACAGTCAGTTTTCTGTGATATTTGTCCAGGTCCCTGTCTTCTATTTCCGCCATTTAAAAGTGTGTAAAAGAACATTATAATGAATGAGTAACAGAACATTTTAACGAAATAAGCCAAAACAAAACACACAGGTGTGTGTGCCTGCGTATGTGTGCACACACACACACACACACACACACACACACACACACACACACACACACACACACACACACACACCCCACTGGGCAATGGAGCAGAAGCCCAAAGTAGAAAGAAAGCAAAAAGGGGACTTGTTCCCCCAGTGACAACATGCAGGTGCGTACCCCCCAGGAGGTCAGTTTCCCCATATGAAGAGAGGGCGCACTCAGCCTGCTTTGCCTCACTTTTTGGACATGATGGGGAGAGTGAATGAGAAGATAAATATCTATGTATTTTGGAAGTAGAGGTGTTGTAAAATAAAATGTTTTATAATCAGCCAATTAAAAAGAATCATGTCCAAGGACATTTTCTGTAGCCCACAGCGGTCCTCCAGATAGGAAAGGAAAACAACAGAAGTAACAACAAGGACAAAACTGCCCTGATGGCCCAAGTTCCAGTGTCGGGGTTATGTACTTGCTGTGCACTTCTGTTCTCTGTCAGCAAGTAGCTGAGATTCTGACTTCCATAAATAGCCCTTAGTTCCTCTCTCCTGCAGCTTTTGCTGACTCTCCACTCTTCCTCTCCCTTCCCTGTACTCAGCACTGATGGCCTGAAATGTTGGTACCCGGGACCTGCTTTGTGCTGCTGGCTTCTGGTGTACCCAGCCTCCCATGCCATTCTAAACAACTGGTGAGTACAATGGATCTTATCCACCCCTGTCTGCCTCAGATACCAGCATAGGACTGAGAGTAAATATTTTTTGATCAGTTGCTTGATAAATAAAAATGTTTTAAAAAATGAAAATGCAAAAACTCAGCTTAAAAAGAAAACAGTGATGTAACCTTTTTGAATGTACCAAAATGGAAACTTACTGGCCGGGAACTATTAACTTATCTCCCAAACACACAGAAGTAGAAACATACCAGATTTAGGTTTCATAGTTCACATTTCTTTATCAAGAGTTGTTGTTTTTATTATAAGCTCTATGTAGACCAAATCAACACTAAATTATAAAACAGTGAAAAATGCAGAAAATTGTTAACCTTTATTTGGTGATGACTTTGATAAACCATTATTTATCTTCACAACACAAATGTACATATTTGACAAATCTTTTTTGTATCAGGAAATTACTATTTTTAAATGGTACAAAAAAATATAGAAAACAGTGGTGCAGAGTAATGGAAAGAGGACTGGATTTGCCTTTTAAGTCTCAGGTATGAAAATAATACACTGTCCTTTGTAAACTTCTCTGAGTCCTAGTTTCCTCAATTGCACTATTAATATGGCAATAAATTATACCCCCACAACCTCTCAGGATTTTGAATGACTCCAGTGATATAATGCATGTGACCATGATTTATAAATTCTAAAGTGCTCCAGTATATTAGTTATTATTATAAGAAAGATGAAACAAAGTTCTCCATATCTTCTGCAGAAAGGGGATTTGGCATTAACCATGATCATTGTATAATTTCAGATAAGCAGCTCCACTTAGATCAGAATTGGCACTCTGGAATTTTGAAAAATGAATGATCTAATTTCATTTTTGTTTTTGTAAAATCGTCAGACAATTTGTTTTGTGTTTCTTTCTTTCTTTTTTCTCTCTCTTAACATCTGGTTTTCCTGATTCAATCAGACATAGACATACCAAAAGAATGTAAAAAATATTTTTGGGATTCATTTGCAGACACTAGTCACTTGGATCTTTTCATGCATTTTGTGGGTTCTTATCTCAGCCCAGCCTAGACACTTGAGTCTTTAAATATTCCTCATGTACAAGATGATGTAGTTATCAGGGGAACCTACTTTATATCCAACTTAAGAAGTTTCTTGAGTCTGTACTAGTCCAAACTCCTTTATAATGGAAAGGTGGTGGCCAGAGTTGTTCAGGTAGCTTCCTATCATGGTGTGGAAGGGAGAAAACCTCACTGGGGAGGTGGCTCATCATGTGAGACGCCAAGCGAGCAGTCGTGAGGCCTGCCCTTATTGGCTCAACTAGCTCTTGTGCCCTCTCAAGGCTGATTTCTGACTCACATGACCAGGTCTCTCCCTCACGTCTTTGCAAGCATGGACGCTCCAAGGCTCGGGCGCAATCGAACTGGCTGTTGAGGCAGGTGTGGAGCTCGAGTCCTCCTTCCTTTCCTCCAGGCCACGGCCACCGTGACCTCCCTGAGCCTAGGCATGAAGAGCTGGGTCAGTCTGTCTCGCTCTGCAGCTTGGCTGCGGTGATGCAGATGCTTTTAAGAAGAGTGAGCTGAAGAAAGTTAGGTTATCAACTACCTAGCTGGTATAGCCCCTGGCCTAAATGGGTGGCCTATGGAACTGATGTGCACAGATCAAACTGCTGCTCAGTCCACCAAGTATAGTCTCAGTCTACAAATAACCAAGTAGTCTGTCGGTGTTCGGTATTCAAACAAGAGCTGCTACATGAATGAACAAGGGGATAGCAACCCACTGGCTTTCTTACACACTGAGCCCTTGGATATCAGTTTCCACTTATTCCTTAACACAGTAGAAAAATCTTGATTGAACGCCTGTGACTTGGGCAGTATCTGGGCCTTGGGGACACAATGGGGACAGAAGTGCAATGGTTTGTGCACCTATAGAACTTGTTATAGTCTGTCTGGAAGGGGAGATAAACTTGAAACAAAAGGACACATGTTCCAATATAAAACCCCCACTGTGATAAGTGCAAGGAAGGAAATATACCAAGTGCTATGACGGTGTAAAAAGGGGGATCCAATCCAGTCTGAGTATCATGAAGGCTTCCCTAAGGAAGTGATAGTGGAGGTGATATTTGAAGAGTGAGAATGAGTCGGCTCAGAAAATAATTCCAAGAAGAAGCAGTTGCTCCAGCAAAGATTCTGTTCCAGGAGGAAAGCAATGTGTTCTGAGAGTTGATAGAAATTATGCGGTGTAAATTTAGACTAAGAAGTAGAGTGTTACCTGCTGATGTTGGGTAGTAGGGACCAGACTATTACAGGCTTTGTGGTCAGGATAAGAATTCTCATCCTCAGCCTAAAAACCGTGGGAAAACATGAAAGGATTTGAAAAGCTCAGCATAAGGGACAGTTCGGAGTGGTAAGAGTGAGTGTGGGACACCTGTTAGGAGGCTAGAATAGTAGTCAAGATGAAACAAGATGGTAGCTGAGAGAGACTAAGGTGGTAGTGGAAAAAGAATGAAGATAAGTGGACAGAATGGAGAACTCAGTGAGGACTAACCAAGCTTGACGCTAGATTCGATATTTGTGTGATAATAGGATGCATCCAAAGTAACTCTTGGATTTTTCGCTTGTACAATCGAACAGACGTGGGTACCATTTCCTGAGATAAGGACTCCTGGAAGAGGACCAGGTGTAAGGAAAGATTACAGGCTTATTTTGCACGTGTGGATATTGAGATACCCTTGTGCCATTTCTGTGTGGACATAGAGTAGGCATTTGGATACATGAGACTAAAGCTCACAGGAGAGGTCATGGCTGAACATGTGACCTTGAGAGTCATTGCTACACTGGTGGGACCTGAAGCCATAGACATGAATGACATTCAGTGAAGTGACGGGTGATATTGCTGTTGATAGTCTTGCTCACCATCTGCTACCAAGTGCTAGGTCCCCATCACACTCTGAGAGCTGCCTCCTCGAGGCCATTGAGGATGCTTTTCATCCAGTCTTGGCAGGCTTCTTTTTGAATTAAACAGGAGCGTGTGTGTGTGTGTGTGTGTGTGTGTGTGTGTGTGAAGGTTTGTTCTGTGGATCTGGGGTTGGAACATTACCGTGGACTGTGTTTGAGTTTCATTCTCTAACACTCTAGTCTGCCAATGTTTTCAAAATGGAAGGAGTAGAGTGGCTTTTTCCGGGGTATAATTTATTTCGTTTACCTTTGGCTTTTTATGAAGCTCACACCTTCTTTCTCCAAGATTCCCTACTGCTTGAGACTTTAAGCAGTCTGATCTGGTTTCTAATTTTCTCATAATTTCACCACCCACAATTAACTGGATAGCTATACTTTTCCTTCATCCAGCAAGGTTTACTAGGAGTCGAACACCTACTCTTTATTTTCCCACCTGTCTTGGCACTGGAACCTGATTCCTCAAATGAATCTACTGGTTACAGCACTACGTGGTGCTGGCTCTCCGTCCCCACAGGTACCCAAACATTCCGTTCCTCTGAGAGGGCTCTCTCAGAGGTCTCGATCTTGCCAATGGAATTGTATGGCTGGATTTTCATTGACCTTTAGTTCCTCGGTTTGGTTTGTATTGATAGGGAACACATTTAAAAAACAATCAGGTGGCCTTCCTGACTGTTCTACATGTCTTGAAAAAAAGGTAGTTTTGAAGGGGCCAGAGTGTGGATTTTGGAAAGGTGAGGGTTTCTGCTTGTGGCTGATAGGCTTATGTAAGGCTAAGATTTTATAGTCTGTTTTTATTGCCTATCATCTTTTAGTTCTAGTGTGGAAAAACATATCTCTTGCTTTGAATTTAATTGCCAATGAATTCGGGCTGAGTGTGTAGTATAATCTGCTGGACTCATGCCCTGGGGATACCAAAAGAAGAAAGGTAAGCCATAATGCACACTCTCAAGATGCATATTTGTATAGTAGAGGGGACAGAGAGAAAATGACCAAACTCTAAAAGCTGGTTATGATGACAAAGCAACTAACATGGAGAGAATAAAATATTCCACTGGTGATTTTAAAAGCTGTATGTTTAAAGAAAGTGGATCTGGTTAGCCTGCAAAAGACAGGCATATTAATAGTTCACCTCACAGGAAAAGATGGCTGTCTCCCCAGACAAATTATGAAAACAATATTCATATATCGTGAAGGTAGAATGTGGACTTAAATATGCAGAAGCTTCTTTGCCAGTTAGATTTGTAACAAAAATTAACATTAATGGAATAAGTAATTCCAGAGGATGATGGATGCACAGAACATACCAGTGTTAGCAAAATGGCAAAATTAGTGCAGCATTGAAGTTGGACTTCCAGAGCTGTCTAATGATTAATATCTAAAGAAAATATGAGGCTTCCACAGCTACCAGAGGACAAACATACAACAATTAATTTTAGTGGATCTCAGACCTGTCTTAAATTAACAACCTTTTACTCATGTTCATGTCTTCATTAAATATCATAATGAAATATACCCCTACATTAAATAGAAAAATCCTAGCTGGTAAACATGACCCAGATATTTGTAAGAATATACTGAATATTTGTACACCCGTTATGTTTTCAGATAACAGGAGAAAAATGCACTACAGTTTTTTCCTCTTGTTAAGGCACTGTCATTTAAGCTTAAACCTGGAGTACTTGAAATAGAATTTAGGTTTACAAGGTGAAAGCATGGCGAGAAATGTCAGATGGCTGTGGAAAACGTGTGTCTCTGAAAAGTAGAAATCTCAAGAAGGAAAAGCAGAGATGGCTTGCTCTATCCGTTTGCTTAGTGAAAGAGCTGCAGCTTAAGTTGTCTAAAGTAGCAGGTACGGTGAATGCTGTCACAAATGGTGTTAATTGTTGAAATAGTGCGGATGCCAGCTACAAGTAGTATCAAAATACATCCAGGATTGTTTTTGATACCTGTACGTTTTGTGGGTGGTTGTTCCAAAAACTAGGGTTTTTTTTAAAGATTTTTTTAAAATTGGAGTATAGTTGATTTACAATATTGTGTTAGTTTCAGGTGTACGGTACAGTGATTCATTTATAAATATACAGACATATATATATTCTTTTTCAGATGATTTTCGCTTATATGGATGCCTGTATTTATAATAAATATCTGGAGGCAGGGGTGGATGAACTTCCGTTAAAAGCTGTTCATGTGTGTTACATGTGTAACATACATGGTAAATATTTGTTTACAGTCTTTGTTTAATGCAACAGGCATTTACGATGAGGTGAAACCCACAAAGAGGAAATAGATGCATGGATATGTGATTCTGAGATTGAAGTGAGTCTTAAATAAATAAAATGTGTAATGTGAAAAGAAAACAGCATACTTCAAGATCTGAAGGGACGTGGGGGGCGAAGGTAGCCAATAGGAATTCTGTGTTATCCCGGAGGACATAACCCAGGCTTAGAATTTATAGAGAGGTAAAACTTGGCACTCCACAAGGGAGGAACTTCCCAAGAACTTGAGCAATCTACATGGAAATGAGCGGCTGCAGGTTAGTGAACTCACAATGGCAGCAGTGTTCAAGCAGGTATTGGGTTACTGCCTGTCAAGGATGTCGTAGAAGGAACTGATTTGTGTGAAAGACTGGGCTAGATCAGCGACTTTCAACGTCTTTTTAAGGATTGGAACTTTTTTTCAAATCATCTCTCACATAAAAGCAGAAAATTTAAAAATAAACAACGAAGTAAGAGGGCTGCTTCGGTGAGTCCCACCCTCTCGGTCTCCTCAACTCTCACATAACTGCCCCTTGGCATCTCCTCTGAATTCCAAGGGCTTCAACACCCCCTCCTCACTCCATAATATCTAAGGATTTATGGCTCCTTTTGCTTCCAGGATTCCATGATTATGCTGAATATAAATTGTTCTTGTTTGAAATGGTTCGTTAGCTATGTTTCTTTTCTTTTTGCCTTAATTCCTAAAACATATGGAGTTTTACAAATTAGGTTTAGAAATTTTTAGCCCAGAGTTTAGTTTTGAGTTGTCTAAATACACATGTTGACCAGTCAGGATACAGAAATGATGATTTTTTTTTTCCAAAGGAAGAGTTTTTGAGATCTAGTAATATATGTTTTATATTCAAACTACTTGAAATCAGATTGTATGACAATGAGGAAGTACAGCATTAAGTAACCAGATCCAATAACTTTGATCAGCTTATATTTAGTGTGTTATGGAATTATGTGTTTCTTTCAACTCTGTCTGGCCACAGAGGATCTTTTGAAGCTCACGTGTAGGCAGTTAATCTTGACTAGGTTCACTGATTTATAACAGGGAGAAAAATGCTCTTGTGAATCCAAATAACTTAAACTTGAAAAAAGTTTCAGTCAAGTGATTTTGTCCATAAGCCACTAATAAAATTAAAGAGATGTCAAACAGAGAAGAGATATCTTGCAGGGGTCACTGCTCTGCAGGTGCAAAAACTTGAGTTAACCAGTTAATCAGCTTGGGAGATTTAGCATAATAACAAACCTAAAAAAGATGGGTGCATCAAGCAGATAACGATTTATTAATCAGAATGAAGAAAAAGGTGGCACGTCTGATTTGAAAAATGAGACTTTTAAAAAATCAGTCTCTCTGGGGCGTATGTATCCTTAGCAGGCCAAATTATAGTCAATTTACAGAAGAGAGAAACATTGACAGGTATATTCATTGCTGCCTTAGTATGGTAGCGAAGAGCTGAAGGCATTCTGGTTGTGCATCACTTGGAGAATACATGGATAAAATGTGGTGGGTGTGTTCGCCTTGGCATGTGATGAGTAAACTGTTAGAAGCAACATGCTCACTACAACACAGCGACATGGATGCATTGTAAAGACATAGAGTTAACACATGGTTGTCTATGGGAGGCATGCAAGAAGGTTAGGAGCTGGGAAATGGGAATAAAAGAGAATAAAGACAACAATCAACAATTAGTAATTGTGAAGTGTAAAACTAGTGGTATGTAGGAGAAATGTCCAAAGTAAAATTTCGAAATGAAGAAATTGATCAAATCTGTGAGGATGGATGGAGACTTCTCAGAGAAGGAAATACTTGGGCTGGCTCTTCAGGCATAGAACAATATGGACAGTTTGGAGAATGCCAATAATTCAGTGTAACTGTAGCATACAATATGCATTGAAAAGTTGCAGGAGGTGAGGTGAGTGCTACAAGCAGGGTGGAGATCACATATGGTCTGGTACGTGATGTAAGCAACTTGTATTTGATCCCAGAGGAAATGGAACTAATGGAACTTTTAAGCAGAGAAAAGAAAAGAATGGATTGAGTAATAGACCACTCAAGAGGCAGGGTACAGACTGGATTTGAAGAGATAGAACTGAGAGAGAAAAATTAGGTGGAATATTTGAAACAACCTATGTAAGAGAAGACAAGTGTCTGAATTAAGGAAGGGACAACGAGGATGGATGCTGGGAAAAGATGTGGAAGGTATTAAGGGGGAAAAATGATAAGACACTGTGACTGATTAGATATTATGAGGTGAGAGAAAAAAAATTTAGATTAGCCCCCAAGTTTCTGGCTTGGATGATTGGATGAAAAGTCATGTTGTTAAACAAAGGAGGGAATTTAGGAGAAAATGGAGGAGTAGACTTAGTTCAGCTTAGTACATGTTGAATTTGAAGCACTCGTGGAGCCATTCAAGCAGTGATATCTAGGAGGTAATTAGATCTGTTTTCAGGAAAGTGATCTCAGCTAGAGATACAAATTTGGGAATTGAGACAGTGGAAGAGCTGCTGCCCCTGTTTCAGAAACTCAGGGAAAAAGTGTAGAAGGAAGAGAAAAAAGGACCAAACATTTTGGAAAATAAGAGGGAAATGTGTAGAGGAAAGAAGGAGTAAAAGAAGGTATTTAGGATAGAATAGAAGAATGAGAGGAAGAGAAGAAGTCTGCAAAATAGAAGGAAAACTAGGAGAAGGTGGTGTATTGGAAGTCTAGGGAATTGAGTACTTGATGAATGAGGAGGGAAAGGCTTTCTTGTGTTATGCACATCTATCCATTAGCAAGCCCTGTGGATGACATTCCTGGTGCTCACATCTCCACCGTTCCCCAACGCCATCACTGTCAACCAAGCCCCTGCCACCATCAGTTCTCCACTGTGATCCCCTCTTAACTGTTCTCTCGCCTCGACTCTAATCTTACATTTAACCAGAGTACTTTATTTAAAACATAAATTATATCATGTCGCTTCTCTGCTTATAAACCTTCAATCACTTCCCCTTATAAATAGAAAAGAAATTTGTACTTTACCATGGACTACAAGCACCTGAAAAATCTGCCCCCTGCTGGTGTCTCCAACCATCTTCTGCCACTTCCTCCCTTGACCTCCATTGATCTCCATTCTGTTCCTAAGGGGCAACAAATCCCTGCCCCTCCACCTTTTCTTTCCCCAGATGTTAGTGTGGCTTCTCCATTCTATTTTTTTAAAACAGTTTTTTACAAAATATATTTATTTATTTATTTGGCTTCATCAGGTCTTAGTTGTGGTATGGGGGATCATGCGGGATCTTTTGTTGCGGTGCACAGGCTTCTCTCTAGTTGTGGTTCACGGGCTCTAGAGCAGGCCCCGTGGCACATTGGATCTTAGTTCCCTGACCAGGGATGTTTTTTTCGGTTTTCAGTTTTATAATTTTTGCTTCATTCATTTTTTTTAACATCTTTATTGGAGTATAACTGCTTACAATGGTATGTTAGTTTCAGCTTTATAACAAAGTGAATTAGCTATACATATATATATATCCCCATATCTCCTCCC
>NC_041225.1:39773287-39774295 GCF_002837175.3 Physeter macrocephalus
TTCCCTTTTCTCCACACCCTCTCCAGCATTTATTGTTTCTAGATTTTTTGATGATGGCCATTCCCACCAGCAGTGCAAGAGTGTTCCCTTTTCTCTACACCCTCTCCAGCATTTATTGTTTCTAGATTTTTTGATGATGGCCATTCTGACCAGTGTGAGATGATATCTCATTGTAGTTTTGATTTGCATTTCTCTAATGATTAATGATGTTGAGCATCCTTTCATGTGTTTGTTGGCAATCTGTATATCTTCCTTGGAGAAATGTCTATATAGGTCTTCTGCCCATTTTTGGATTGGGTTTTTTGTTTTTTTGTTATTGAGCTGCATGAGCTTCTTGTATATTTTGGAGATTAATCCTTTGTCAGTTGCTTCGTTTGCAAAAATAGTCTCCCATTCTGAGGGTTGTCTTTTCGTCTTGTTTATGGCTTCTTTTGCTATGCAAAAGCTTTTAAGTTTCATTAGGTCCCATTTGTTTATTTTTGTTTTAATTTCCATTGCTCTAGGAGGTGGGTCAAAAAGGATCTTGCTGTGATTTATGTCATAGAGTGTTCTGCCTATGTTTTCCTCTAAGAGTTTGATAGTGTCTGGCCTTACATTTAGGTCTTTAATCCATTTTGAGTTTATTTTTCTGCATGGTGTTAGGAAGTGTTCTAATTTCATTCTTTTACATGTAGCTGTCCAGTTTTCCCAGCACCACTAAATGAAGAGTCTGTCTTTTCTCCATTGTGTACTCTTGCCTCCTTTATGAAAGATAAGGTGACCATGCGTGCATGGGTTTATCTCTGGGCTTTCTAGCCTGTTCCATTCATCTATATTTCTGTTTTTGTGCCAGTACCATACTGTCTTGAGTACTGTAGCTTTGTAGTATAGTCTGAGGTCTGGGAGGCTGATTCCTCCAGCTCCGTTTTTCTTTCTCAAGATTGCTTTGGCTATTTGGGGTCTTTTGTGTTTCCATACAAATTGTGAAATTTTTTGTTCTAGTTCTGTGAAAAATGCCATTGGTAGTTT
>NC_041225.1:39774871-39794597 GCF_002837175.3 Physeter macrocephalus
TTCCAAAACTATGTTGAATAATAGTGGTGAGAGTGGACAACCTTGTCTTGTTCCTGATCTTAGAGGAAATGGTTTCAGTTTTTCACCATTGAGAATGATGTTGGCTGTGGGTTTGTCATGTATGGCCTTTATTATGTTGAGGTAAGTTCGCTGTCTGCCTATTTTCTGGAGGGTTCTTATCAGAAATGGGTGTTGAATTTTGTTGAAAGCTTTTTCTGCATCTAGTGAGATAATCGTATGGTTTTTCTCCTTCAGTTTGTTAATATGGTTTATCACATTGATTGATTTGCATATATTGAAGAATCCTTGCATTCCTGGGATAGACCCCACTTGATCATGGTGTATGATCCTTTTAATGTGCTGGTGGATTCTGTTTGCTAGTATTTTGTTGAGGATTTTTGCATCTATGTTCATCAGTGCTATTGGCCTGTAGTTTTCTTTCTTTGTGACATCTTTGTCTGCCTGACCAGGGATTGAACCTGTGTCGCCTACATTGGAAGGTGGATTCTTAACCACTGGACCACCAGGGAAGTCCCAGCTTCTCCATTCTTATCTTTAATGACTCGACTCTAATGCCACATGCCCAGAGTAATCTTCTCTGGCCCCTCTGCCCCTCATTACTCTGTCATCTGTGTTGGAAGTGAAGTGTCCCATGTGAGTGTTTTTTGAGAGCGATAAAGGAGACTTGCAGAGGAAAGACTCACAGCAGGAGGAAAGAACTGGGTCTTTCCCTTTACAGGAGGAGAACTGCTGGCTTCATCTGCACAGACACATCGGTGTAATCACCCTCAAAACAAGTTCTAGAATATATTCTTCACCCCCAAAAGTTCCCTTAAGTCTGTTTTCAACCAACCCCCTCCCTCAATACCTGCCAGCAGAGGTGACTACTTTTTGATTTCTATTACCAGCCTTTGTGCTTCCCCAGACCTCATCAGATGTCTTATTGGGAAAAGTGGTGGGAAATTTCGGGCTTGACTAGATTTCAGTCCTTCAACATACTCTGCGTGACTATCAAAATCCATCTGGTTTGTCTTTCCCATAGTAAAATACCTCTGCCTCTCCTAGAATACAGGATTGGCAAATGCCACCAGCATAGAAAATAGCCAGCATTTGTCAGCTAGCCCCAGAAAGGACATTTTCTTTGGAAATTTAGATGATTTAGCCATTTTTGGTTCTTCGTTATCTGATGTCTTCAAAAACATTATTTTAAATTGTTTTTCTATTTTTTCCCTAGTTGTTGTAACAAAAATGTTGGGCTACCACATCCTGCTGTACGCTACTTGAAAGTGGAAGTCTGTTTTCTCTCTAAAAGCTATTTTAAAAATTGCCAACAAGTACTTATTGGACACCTGTTTTATTCTTAACGTTGTGCTGAAGGAGTTAGAAAAAGAATCTAAGCTGTGATCTTTAACCAAGGTAGCTGACATCCATTTGAGAAGAAAAAACATACCTGAGCGAAACTACTAAAAATCATGACAGTAATGTTGACTATAATGGGGACACATGTAACCTTGATTAAGTGATTCTGTCTTCCAGATCTCAGTTTCCTTGGTTGCAAATGAGAGGTTTGATTTTGATTAGTGGTTATCAAACATTTATGTTAAATGCACTGAGCCACATAATAGAGCTGGCCAGCTGAGTAGCTGCCCAGGATATCCATCTATATGAGGTGTTACAACAGCAATGGAAATAAAATAAAATGGAGAAAATGGAATTATCAGAACTCCTCTCAGGAAGAGTACCATATGTGATCTTAGACTAAGCCATTTGGGATATTGGGTGAGATTCCCAAGGAGCATGCTTAAGAAACAACAGATAGAGGATAAACCCCTGTAATGAGGGGGAATCTGGTTTGCCACAGGGCTTTTGTTCTGTTACCTGCAAGCTTGGGCCCCATCCAAGATGCCTGGGATGACAGAGGAGGTTGAACCTCACCACCAGTAGTCCTGTTTTCCTGCCCCCTTCACGTAGTGTTTAGTATTTCTACATAAATGAATGAATATTTTAAAAATAGAGTCTCAATGGGACACACAAGTATTAATGCTGCATGCCTTACCTAGCTCTGCAGCAAATAACTCCTTTACAAATGAAATTTTACATAGAACCCCAGTACATGAAAAGAAAATGAAAGAAAACCCACCCTTTTTATTTTTATTTTTTATTTATTTATTTTATTTATTTATTTTTGTGTGGTATGCGGGCCTCTCACTGTTTTGGCCTCTCCCGTTGGGGAGCACAGGCTCCGGACGCGCAGGCTCGGCGGCCATGGCTCACGGGCCCAGCCGCTCCGTGGCATGTGGGATCTTCCCGGACCGGGGCACGAACCCGTGTCCCCTGCAACGGCAGGCGGATTCTCAACCACTGCGCCACCAGGGAAGCCCCCACCCTTTTTAAATTAGACGTAAGGACATGGCACTTTGTTCACTCAGCTTCCCTTTAAACCCGCTGAGAAAACGTTGTCAAAGTCTAGCCCGCAGTGGAATACTGTTTAAAAACTACTGACCTAGGTGATTTTCACCTTTTTTTTTTAAAGCACTTATCTTCTCTGATTCTGTGATAAAATACAGCCATCTAGAGAATCGTATTGCAATGCCTTATTTCTTAAGTTCTTATATGCCATTCATCAAAAGTAATATTTTCACTGGTTCAATAACAACTATTTTGAGAAAAATGAAACATTGACACGTTAAACATAAAATTTTCATTTATATTTTCTCTGTCTTTTTAAAAAACTTCTGTTCTGAAAGTTTTCTTGAACTTTCAGCTGTGTGTTAAATAATGTGTTTTTATTTCCAAGAACTCATTCTTGTCTTCTGATGATGTCTTTTTAAAACAATAATAACTGCTCTTGTTTTATGAATGCTCTCTTTTCTTAAGCCTCTCTGATTCGATTCATTAGAGTTCTTTGGGTGTCTGTTTCTCTTTTCTAGATTACCTTCTGTTAGTTTCTCAGTTTTTGCTTCCATTCTATTCCTTGTCTTTTGAAGAGCTGGATCTTTGCAAGTTTCCCAGAAGCCTTGACTGCAGTTCATATTTAAGAAGGCATAACCAGGCTGGTTAATAAAAGCAGATCTGTGATTTCCTCTGTGGCTTTGGGCCCCCCTCCAGAAGGAGATGGCAATTCACATTCTGGGGGTGTTGACTGTCAGGCTTCTTACCTCCACCTCTGCCGGACCTAGATGAAGAGAGTCAGCTTTGGGGTACCCACTCTCATGTGGGCACACAAAGTCCTCCCAGGCAGATTGCTGAATTCCTTTAGGAGCTTTTCTTAAGTCTTCATCCCAGGGGAAGACACTGTTGCCGTGTGGGGCAGGGTGATTGGAGAGGGGCTGGGGTCAGACTGACTCAGCAGAATTCCACAGGTTCTTCGTTCACTGCCTTCTTCCCCCTCTTTCCTTCCCTCCACGCTTGCTCATTCCAGAACACTGCAGTGAAGAATTACCCATGCGCAGCCTTCCTCTTATACGTGCTCTGATCTGTGTGCTCCTACATCCTAGTTTGTTGGGCAGTATGATCCTATTGTCTAGGATTTTTTTTTTATGACTGTTACTCCATTATCAGTGCTTTTAATGACTTTTTCCCTTTTGTAATTTACTGCGGTGGCACACTAAAGATGGGACAGTTGGAAAGCTCCATTCAGGGTGTAGGCAATAGTGGGTACATTGCCGTAGAGAATTTATAAACAGTAATAAAACCAAACAAAAGAAAGTCTGGTTTTTATTATCACCAAGATCAATGAAAAAATGTTCTCCCTACCCCCCTCCCCCAAAAGTATCTTTTAAAAAAATATAAGTTCTAAACAATTGCTTTGGTTACTGTAGAGTTTTAATAAAATATATGTATGTTTCAAATAAGCACATTTTTACTACTATTGTCTCACAACCATTAGATTCTACAGGGAAGTTAATTTGGAAACCTCCCAATTATACAGTTGGTTCCAACACAAATGGACTCTGCTACACATGTTTGTTTCAAGACTAAGTTTGTAAAGTTTTGGAATCATTCATGCTTGATTTTGGCGTCGTGTTTCCAATTCCTGTGGTACTACATATTCCTGCATTTAAACAGTAGATTGGAAATAAGCATTGACAGGACAGTATTGTGAAGATAAAGAAACAGAACTTGCGTAACCTCCATTGTCTCATTCTATGTGACCATTCAGAGTTTTACTTGTGCTTAAATGTAAAACGATGATACACAAACTATGAGGCGTAACATCTTTTATGGTAAGTGCAAATTGTAGTTTATGCATGAAATCTTTTATGAAATTACAATTGTATCTTGAAATGGAAGTTTCTTGTTTATAAATTAATTCTTTGTTTTAAGCTATGGAACAAGCCAAGGAAATAGTGATTGTTGCTGAAAGTAATTTTGTCATAAAGGAAAAGGGAGTATGAAAAGACAACCCATTCCAGGTGTCAAATAACACTATGCATGCCAGTATTTTATGTCCTCTCACGGGGTTAGAGGAAGGAAGGCAGTAAGCCCATGTGTTTAGGCTGCCATTTTGAACCGGAAGCATAGGTACTATGATCAAAAGTTGAAATCAAGAGGTTAAATGACTTTTCAAAAGCAGTGGATGTCAGTAGTGGAACCTGTCTCCCACTCCCATTACTTTTAGCCAAAATGGTCTTTGCACTTTGTGTGAATACTTAGCCTGTGAAGAACATGCACACACGTCCAGCTCTACCAGTTCCTCTGGGCTGAGCATAAGTCCCATTCTTTTTGTTACAACTTCTCAGACAGCTTCAGCCCAGACTCATCCCGACTCACATATATCTTATTCTTCATCTAGCACTTTTCATACTGTACCTGGGTTTTGCTTCTACTTGGACTACAAGCTCTTTGAGAGTAGGGACCGTATCCTACAGATCACTACATCCCTGGCAGTGCAGAACCTATTTACTGTAGGTTCCCAGGGGTGGCTGCTGATGGACATGGTGGTGGTAAGCTTGCTAAGAAGGGCTAGTCCTCAGTGGTGACCTACTCTGAAGATGGATTTTGAAAAAAAAATGTCCAATTCATTTGGAAACCAGATGAAAAATGAATTCTGAAATCTAAGTGCTTTCTACTTCTTAGTCAAAAGTGAAGTACAATGATGGGGCAATGAGATTTCCTGCTAGCTTAATTTACACAATGGCTCTAAAGGGATTTCCAAAAGTGTGATTACAGATGTGTTCTATACTAGGACAAGGTCACTTGCCATAAGCATGTAGCCTCCTTCAGAGGGACTACTCTGAAAGATAACACTCATTGGACCTGCTAGTTTTATTGCCTAAATATCCTGAGGTAATACTACTTTCTTAAAGCACTAGATCACACTGAAGGCATTGGTTCAATCTGAATCTCGTTATTAGAGATTAAAGGAGGATTTAATTTGATAAGAGAGTAACAGTTTTTCTCCCTCTCAGTTTAGGAGAAAGTCATTGTTGTAATCAGATACCTTCTGTTCTGAAGGTGAGCACAATTCAGTTCCAGAGAGAAATAGAAAAGGGTAGGGTAGCGGTGGCTGTCAAGGGAATATTAGCTTATGTCATTAAAATCTGCCTCCCCCCCTGCTTTTTTTTTATCCAAACAGACAGTTTAACAGGTTGAGGAAGTAGTGGGAGAAGAGATAGCTGTAAAAACTCAGTCTCAAACAAAAAGACCTTTCATTTGGAAAGGTAAGGCTGTGTTTGGATAAAATCAAAGTTAAGTCGTGATGGGATAGAGAGGATAAGCTGAGGCTTGTTTAACAAACACAAATACTAGATATTCAAAAGTGGTACGTTTAGAATAAATAAAAGGGAATTATAATTTCAACAGAGGGAAGTGAATACACTTCTGGAACCCATTAGCCTAAGAGGTGGTACTGGCAAAAATACAAGTAGACTGCCAAGAAGTTCGGTTCATTCATGAATGACAGGTATAGTATAATTATTCAGGGAGGCCAGGGTGACTGGTCCCTTCCCTGACCAACCAGGCTGTTGTTGAATGTGACACCCCAGCCCTCCAGGACTCACCCTTGGAGTCGTCATTACAGACACTCTCCCAGACTGCAGGAACCAAGGGACTGGCCCAGAGGCTCATTTCTGATGTTCTCAAGTTTCATCTTCCTGGGCTGAATATTAACTTTCAGCCTGAAGTGTCTGTCACCAAGTCATCTGTCTTGGTAAATGCTATTGGGGTCCCAGCATCATGAGGAGGCAATGAATCTTCCCTGCTGACAGTGAGAATGTCCACACCCAGCTGCCATTGCGATCCCTGCTTCCCACAATGTTTATGACAGTAAATTAGGCTATGGAATGCACCAAAGATTGTTTACATAACCCCTGATACCTGGTATATTTGTCAGCCCCACTCCATGGTCTGTGACTTTTGTAGAGCCAGAAAGTGTTTAAAATATAAGGCTACAGATAATACATAAAATTATCAGCGCCTTGCAAGAACTCACACTGGTTTATTTGAACCTTTCCCTCGGATCTCATGTATTTCCTTTCTTCCTTTTTCTTTTTAGTCTTCTCATTATCTTTCCACTTTCCTCCCCTTCTTTGTTAGTTTTAACTCCATATGCAAACAGAGTAGGTCGGGCTCTCCCTTTAAGCTTTTCATTGGATCCTCTGCTTGCTTCCCTAAGTAGCCATTTTCTTAGGGAGGTCAGCTACACTAATTGGTTCTGTGTACAGGTGATTTCCGAATCTGTAGATCCCCCCCTAACTTTTATCCTAACTCTTTGCCTTGTGTCCGGTTGCTTTCTTCTTAGCTTTATGGTTACAGTTACTTTGTAAGTTTAGTCTTTAGCAGAAATTCCTGTGTTATGAGACCTGGTTGCAAAATAGAGAGATTGTTCCATAAAACAATCTCTGTAAAGTGTCATTCCAATCAAAATAGAAACTTTGGGGAAATACTCATTTTGCATGTATTTCTCAAAACACTTTTGGAACTTCTGTGTGTAGTCCTCATGGGTGGTAAATTTGCCCTTTGACTTTGGAATCTGATTTTTTAAAAGAGTCAAAGTTCTCTGGTTTAGATTCAGTAAATCTGGTGCTAAATTAGCCCTTACAGATTTAGATAGTTCTAGCCCTTATACAAATCTTACTTCTGTCCAGCTAAAATTTATTTTCTTATGCAATTTGTTCCTTTGTATAATTGAGTGGCTACTTGGTTTTCAGAACTACAGAAGAGTTGCTGTTGAGATGAATGATACACAGATAATGTTATTGAAATAAATGCTTGGTGTGGAGGAAATTTTTGATTCCTTGCTTCTAACAATCCATTATATCCATTTTTATGGTTTTTGTCAGGTCAGGACTAATTCGTGGATTGTGAAATTTTAAATTTGGTGGTCACTTTCTGTGATTGTTTGTTTTTAATGGCGTGGAATAAAATAGAAGAGAATGTACATAATATTTTTTCCAGCGTTACTGAGATATAATTGAAATAGAAGAGAGTAGAATAGCATTGAGTAGAATAGGATTCTGCTTCTGCTTAGGATGATGAAAGCTACAAGATAACATTGCTCCTACTCTATTAATGACTGAATAATCAACAAAGTAATAATTTTCTTAGATCCATAACAGAATTGAGGTAACAAAGGAACTAGGTAACCTGAATTTCAGAAGTTCTGGTCTCTCCAAGGAGAAGAAGAAGCACACGGACTCTTTCATTTTTGGCATAACATGGGAAGAAGTGGCTGCTGTAAAAGGCGAGAAGACGAAGGCAGCTAACATTTTGATGAATTCTTATAGGCTGAGCATGGATTCCTATGATAGCTTAGAATAACTGGGAGCCCCGGACACAAGAGAATTTGCACTCATTCACAAGCTCTTTTCTGCTGGTCTCCAGTGGGTCCTCAAAAGAAAGACTGGGGACAGGGAAGGAGCCAGTGGATGGGTGCTAAGTGGTAGGGATCAGCTGCTGCTGGTACACAGAAATAAAGCACCGCTAACTTCCCTAGATCTTTTTTTAACAAATTTATTTATTTTATTTATTTATTATTTTTGGCTGCGTTGGGTGTTTGTTGCTGTGCGCGGGCTTTCTCTAGTTGCGCGAGCGAGGGCTACTCTTCCTTGCGGTGTGCGGGCTTCTCATTGCAGTGACTTCTCTTGTGGCAGAGCACGGGCTCTAGGTGCACGGGCTTCAGTAGTTGTGGCTCGCGGGCTTCAGTAGTTGTGGCTCGCGGGCTGTAGAGTGCAGGCTCAGTAGTTGTGGCCCTCGGGATTAGTTGCTCCGCGGCATGTGGGATCTTCCTAAACCAGGGCTTGAACCCGTGTCCCCTGCATTGGCAGGCGGATTCTTAACCACTGTGCCACCAGGGAAGCCCCCTAGATCTTTCTCATACCTAAGCAAAGGTCTCAAGACGTTGGACAAAGGGCTTGAAACCTTCTTGGATCCAGGATTTGGCACTGATACAAAGCAGATGTCTTCTATCACTGAGAGGGAGACAAGAAACTCTCTGCCACCAATACCCTGCTTCTCATCACCACTACATGGATACAAGGCAGAGTTTGGCTACCATGGTGAGGAGAAGGGAAGGAGCACCAAAAATGCTCAATCCCCAAGGCTCTGGTTCACAGGACCTGCCTAAGACCGAGTCTGGATCAGGAGAACCAGGAACCCCCACTATGAGTCTAGCCCCAAATAAGAAACAATAGCTGTCTTCTGCTGGAGTTGGTCAGGAGCATGAAGACAGATGCTTCTGTGGTGTAAGAGTGGCAGGGGCTGCTGAAAGCTGAGAGTGGAGCAAGAACATTGAGGAAAACTCCTCAGTACTCCATACCCACACTAAGCACAAGGTAACAACAGCCCATTGCCAGAGGAATTTGAGTCTGTGGTACACCAAAGGTAACTATGCAGTAAGATAACCCAAATTAATTAGATTGAACCAACTCCTCATCCTAACAGACTGATGGAAGAAGAAACATGCCCATTTCTGCATGCAAATATTTTAAAACTCCACCTGTATTGTTCTTCTAAATGATAAAAAATTGTGAAAACCCCAAAAAGCATGGAAAAAAATAACTTGTTGTGAGGAGATGAAACAATCAATAGAGATGATTTAGATGTTGGAACCATCAAACGTGTATTTTAAAATAGCTGTGGTTAATGTTTGTCAATTATATTAGCCACTGGAGAATGTAGACAATGTGCAAGAATAGATTGAGACTTTGAGTAAAGTGTTGAAAACTATATACAAAAAAGGAGTTTATAAGCAGATTGGATATAGCTAAAGAAATAAAATGAGTGAACTTGAGATTTGGACAATAGAAATCATCCAAACTGAAACACAAAGAAGGAAAACAAGCAGGGGCAGAAGTGGGAGGAGAGCAGAGCATCTGAGAATTGTGGGACAGTATCAAAAGTCTGACATATGTATAACTGGAGACCCAGATGGAGAAGAAATGAACAGAGTCGATGAAATATTTGAGAAGATCATGGCCCAAACTTTTTAAGATTAATGAAAATATAATAAACCAAAGATCCCAAAAGCTTAATTAGCAAATCCCTAAGCAGGATTAATCCCTCCCTAACACACCTAGACACATCATATTCAAATTGCTGAAAACAAAAGATGAAGAGAATATCTTGAAGGCAGCTAGAGAAAGAATACACTTTTATAAGTTGAAGATGTCATAAGCCATAAAACAACCACTAAAAGTAAAATTAAAACAGAGGTATAACTAATGACTCAATAGTGGAGATGAAATGAGCACAAAAATAATTAATCAAAAAGGAACCAAAAAAGAGGGGGAAAAGCAAACAAGAACAGAGGAGACTGGGAATTCCCTGGTGGTCCAGTGGTTAGGACTCCACGCTTTCACTGCCAGGGACCTGGGTTCAATCCCTGGTGAGGGAACTAGTATCCCACAAGCCGTGCAGCACAGGCCTCCCTCCCCCCACAAAAAAAAAAAGGAACAGAGGAGACAAATAGGAAACAACTAGCATGATGATAGATTTGTGTCCAACCATGAGAATAATTAGATCAAATGTAAATGGTCTACACACTCCAAGTGAAAAGCAATGGTTCAATATATATGTATGCCAAATCATCATGTTGTATACTGTAAACTTACACAATGTTCTATATCAATTATATTTCAGTAATGCTGGGGGAATAAAAAGAAAAGCAGTGATTGTCAGTTTGGATAAAAAGCAAGATAAATCTATATACTGTTTATAAGAAATCTACTTTAAATAGATATATAGTTAGGTAAGAGTGTAAGGGTGGAAAAAGATATACTACTCAAACTGTAATCCAAAGAAAGACAGAGTAGCTTTATTTATATCAGGTAAAATTGACTTCAGAGGGACATTACATTATTATAAGGTAGTCAATTTATCACAAAGACATAATAGTTCATAATGTATATACACTTAACAGAATTTTGAAGTATGTGAAGCAAAAACTTATGGAGAAATAAACAAGTCCACAATTATAGGTGGAGAACTTAATACTCTCAATTAGTGAGGATATAGATGACCTGAACTATATCATCAACCAACTTCAGCAGACTGATGCTTACAACACTTCACCCACCAGTAACAGAATACACATTCTTTTCAAGTGCATGTGGAACATTCACTAAGATGCACTACCTTCTGGGCCATAAAACAAAACTCAACAAATTTCAAAGAATTGAAATTATTCAGAGTATGTTCTTTTGATAAGAATGGATTTAAACTAGAATCAATAACAAAGTTATTGGAGAGAGTATTGTAAAATACTCAAATATTCTAAAATTAAATAACATACCTCCAAGCAATCAGTGTGTCAAGAAGTCACAAGGGAAATTAAAAAATATTTTGAATTAAATGAAAATGAAAACAGTATATAAAAATGTGTGTGATGCAGCTATGGCAGTACTTACAGGGAAATGTATAACAGAAAAGAGTAAGATAGAAAATATGAGTGCACTGCAAGGATTCTAAGTAGGAACTGCACATATAGCAAGGAATATTAAGCCAGCTGCTATGAGCCATGTGGGAGACACATTTGTTTGAAGGAGACATGACAAATATACACATTGGGCAGAAATGAGTTTTAAATTTATTGCTTACTGTTTTCTCATTTGATTTTGTAATATAAGACAGCCAGTTTGATTATCAATGTAACAGGAAGGTTAAAGTGTATTGTTTAATCTTTTTATTACTATAATCCATAGTTTTGAAGCAAAATGAGAAATTCTTTTCTTTGCTCTTAGCAAGAGTGTGGGACTTACTGCCAAATTTCAGTTATGAACTTTCAGTGCATTTTTCAGAAAGGAAGTTTAGAATAAGACAGTTTCTGAGTTTGCAACAATTGTGGTATTTAATTCCAACAAGTGTAGATTGCTCAATAAAATATATTGGTTTCTCATCAGGAGAAAAAAATAATATGCATGTGCAGTTTTACCTCCTGGTTGTAAATTGTAATGATATTGAGAAAATCATTCACCCTATTCTAAAGAAATACCTTACAATGAAGTTTATTGAAAATATAGTTTTATCAAATGCTGAAAATACCATGAGAATAACAGAATCCGGTGTATTTTTTTAATGAAATTTCAAACCTTCAAAATTAAGAGATAAAAGTCTACTTGGCAACATAGTATTCCTGCCAAATTGGTTGATAAAAATTCTCAAATATTTTCATTGGAAAAAGAAAAAGAAACAAAGTTATTGCAACATTTTCTACAACATTCTGCAACCATTGAGTAAGCCTTGTTATTATTATATTTAATAGTCTACAGTATTGATATATAGTGTGGCAAAGAGAAAATTGCTCACATAGTTGCTAGAAAAATAGTTTTTTCCATTATATATTGATGATGTGTGTACCTTTATTTTATCTTATATAAACTTTATTGTTGACAACTATTCCACAGCAATGTTTATTACATTATTATACTCAAGTTTGGATTCTGCAATCCAGTCTGATGAATGTCCTCATATTTGTAACACTTACAATTTATGTGAGATAATTGTGGCAAGACAATTTTATAGAGGATTTGTTCAGTTGTATTAATTTTACCTAGATTAGATTAATTTAACCTAGATTTTAATTTTTTCTAGACTCAGGAAGAAAAGTTGTTAGTCAACGTAAATTAATATGAAAAAGTTATAAAAATGATTGCAGGTGATAAAGCTGAAAATGTATTGGAAAGTATATAGGAGTTAATAAAATGGTTACAGTCTATTAATAATGGTTCCATTTCAAAACACTTAAAATGCATAAATCTTGGGAATCTCAATAATTTCTGCTAATTATCATGAATATATTTTTAAATACTTTGAATTATTTTTAATTTATTGAAATAATTTTACTAGACAGCTGGTTTTGGGAAATATTTTGTTCAGAGATTATAGTAGTTAACCATTGACATTTACTATATCATTCTGAAATTCCTAGATTTTGGAATAGAAAGTACTAAGGTACTAAGCAGGGCAGAGAAACTCACAAATGAGATTCACATTTTCAGTTATAAAAGAATCTCTCTTGGAAAATATTTCTACAGATGTCATATGGGTAACAAGTTTGGCTACTTAACTGATATTTTTAGCATTCTTAACAAATTTAATTTAAAACTGCATGGAAAACCAATGCTGTATTTCAACATGTCAAATGTATCTGAGACATTCCAAAAGATGTTGTTATGGCAAGCAACACTCAAAAATAGTCACTGTAGTTGCTATGTTTTCCCAACATTGCTGTAACATATTGAAAAGAATCCAATATGAATGAAATAAATTTAGAGGTATTGTTACTTTTCACTTCTGTGTCTCAAACTTTTAATCATTACTTTCCAGAAGAGAAATTTAAAACATTAAAGAAAAATGTTTTCTTTGCAAATCTTGAATTGATGATTTAGTTAAACTTGGTCAACCAAAAACTTTTATTGTATCTCAACTCTTCATTTATACCAAATACTATTTATAACATAGAATTTACCATTGTTGGTTACAATTACAGGAGAATTTCTATTGCTTAATAGAAAAAGTATATGTTTATAATTACCATTCACAATCACAATGACATACAGTGTACAAACTAGGATTTTCAATGCTGAATTGATCAAAAACAAAGGAAAGGAATAGACTTAAACATCTACCAAAGGTCATCTGTTTCTGGCTAAGGCAGAAAAACAAGGAGTGGATTTGCCATTCCACTTGAAACAACCAAAACATTTTTTAAAAAATATAAAAAACAGACAAAATAAAGGAAACAACAATTTTCAAGAAATTAGGTACCAGGTAATGAAAGGCAGTGATTTCTTTGATATGGGAAATAAATGGGCTAAGCCTTATGATTAGCCACAGTGAAGGGAGGCAGGACCCAGGCAGAGCTTGTTGGTCTCCCTGAGGTCTCCCTGAGTTGAAGAGACAGAGGTGAGACACCAGTGCAGTTAGAGTTCAGAGAGCAGAGTACCAAGGAAAGGAGAACTGCGTGGAGAGAGAATTGACCGATTTGCAGAGGGTCCTCCTTGAATATTAAGCAGAGTACTGAGCCTGTTCTCATCAGCAAGACTGGAAAAACTTCATAATTCATAGAAGATTAACTAAAATTCTCAGAAGAGGCTTGCCTCAGAAGTGGGGATTAATTAGCCTTAAGTTAGATGCAGCTCTGGTCCCACCTAACAACCTCAAAAGCAGACCTAAAAAACTCATGGTGTTTACAAATAATCAACCAAATCTCAGAACAATGATCAGAATATTTATAGGAATAACCACAATATGTGGCATCTAATAAAAAACACAGTGAAACAAACAGAAAAAACCAAAACCATATAAATAGCACTTATAATGAGGAGAAAAATAAATCAATTGAAATTGACCCAGACTGACACAGATGTTAGAATCACCAAACACATTAAAAAGTTATTATAGTTGTATTTCACGTGCTCAAAAAAGCTAGAGAATAGAGTACTCATGTTACTTGGACATGAAAATTATTTAAAAAAACCCAACAAATTAGACTTTTAGAAGTTAAAACTGTAATGTCTGTGATAAAAATGCACTGTATTTAGTTAACGTCAGATTAGAATTGCAGAAAAATAGATTGATGAACTCAAAGACAGTAATAGAAATGATCCAAAATCAAACACACAGGAAACAAACAGCAAAAAAAAGGATTATCAGTGAGCTGTGAGACAACTTCAAGCAGCTTAATGTAATAAATGTAATAGGAGCTCTGAAGTAGAAGGGAGCATACACATATTTGAAAAAATAATGGCTAAATAATTCCCAAATTTGATGCGAACTTTAAAGCTATAGATCTAAGAAGCTCAAAAAGCTCCAAGCATGAGAAGCATAAAGAAAACTACAGGGAGGCACACTATAATAGTATTTTTCAAAAGCAATGATAAAGAAAAAATTTTAAAGTCATCCAGAGAAAAGGAGAAACGTAAGAACAAAGTCAAAGATGACAGCAGATTTCTCATCAGAAACTATACAAGAAAGAAGTCAATGGAGAAACATATTGAAAGCAATGTAGAAGAAAAAAAACCCTCTCAACCTAGAATTTTATATCCAGTAAAAAAATCTTTAAAAATAAAGGCAAAAACACCCTTTTTCAAATATAGAAAAGCCAAAACACTTATCAGAAGATTTGCACTACAAGAAATGTTGAACAAAATAATTCAGACCTAAGGAAAGTGGTACTAGATAGAAGTAGGAGACTGCACAAAGGAATGAAAAGCCTATAAAATAATAACTAAAAATTTTCCTATTATTTAAATATCTTTAAATGATAACTAACTTAAAAAATAATAAAAATTTAATGTGGCATTTATAATATGTGTAAAAGTAAAATGCATGACAACAATAGCACAAAGACCAGGAAGGCAGAAATGGAAGAATACTATCATAAGGTTCTTATAGTATATGTGAAATGGTATAATAACTCTTGAAGATAAACTGTGATAAGATGATATGCATGCTTTAAAGCCTAAAGCAGCCAACGAAATTAGAAAAAAAAGTTATAGCTAATGAACTAACAAAGGAAATAGAATTGAATAATAAAAATATCTGAAAACTGGAAACGTACCAAGTGTCCATCAATAGGTGATATGAATAAATAAATTGTAGTATATCTATATAATGGAATACTATTTAACAATAATAATGAACCATTGAAACACACAACAATGTAATGAAGCAGAACATAATTATGCAGGTGAAATAGCTAAATATATAGTATTTTTTAAAGTATAACATTTACTAGGAGGTTTTTGTCCTATTATTCTTCCTTCAACATTTTCCACATTACATATGGAGAAATATGGTGCTAGACCCAAATATCCCAGGGTAGTGGGATAATCTTGGGCAGTGGTCATTTGAGGAGTAGTGAGGTTAGGAATTCCAATTTTTCCATTAACTAGTTGTGCATCAGTGGGGAAAGTAATTATTATTTGCTACGCTTACGCACTTTTAAAGTAAGGTGACCGGATGATAAGATCTTTAAGGCCTATATCAGCTGTGAGTCACTGAACCACATCAGGTCTTGAAAATCCAGGCATGGAAATGAACTACAGAAGGGCTGGGACCCCAAACCAGAAAGACACTTAGGCATTACAGGAGATGCTGGACTGATTTAAAATACACGACATCTACCTCAGGTAGCTTTCTCTCTAGTGGATGAGGCAGGCATGAAAATAACCATAGTGTGTTATAACCATGCTGCAGAAGTGATATACGTTTTCTTCCAAGAGTGATTAGAGGCCAGTGCTTTAACATAATTGACAGAACGGCCACACCATTTTTATGTTTTCTGCATACATTATTTGGGTTGGCACAATACATATCAAATAAATGGATTCTGTCTTTATTTAAGTTCTTCCATGGCTGAATTCAAAAAGCCTAGTCATCATTCCCAGTCAGATCTCTCCCCTGGGCTTGTTTACTTTATGTCTCCACTTGGAGATCTCAAACTCAACATGCTCCAGACTGACCAAGTCTTCCTTCAGTGTTCTCTGCCTTGGGGATTGTCTTCAACGTCCGTCTAGTTACACTCACGTTATTGAGTGAATGTAATAAGAGTTGTAGCTAGTGATCTGTATAAAGTGATCTCTATATAGTGAGCTTTTGATGGAAACTTATCAAAAGCTCACTGTATATATAGTGAGTGAGTGAATATAATAAAAACCATCCTTAATGGCACCCTCACCTCACTCCCCGGATATATTGCAAAACTCTGTTGAGCATACACCCTAAATCTCTCCAATTCATCCACCTGTTTTCCTATCTCCCTCCACCACTATAGTCTAGTTTCCTATTAACTCTTCACTAGATTATGCAATAAACTCCAAACTGTACTCCCCACATCCACACCTACCTCTTTCTAATCTGTTCTACATATTTTAGCCACTGTGGGGTCTAATCTGGGGACAATTCTAGGTCTAATCTTGCCACTCTGCCCACCCTTTTAAAACCCCTCATACTGATCTCCACAAGTCTATCAGCCTCTTCTCTCATACACTGCCTTGCACTTGCTGCCTTTGCTCCTTCATAGTCTTCTTCACGTTCCTTTAATGTTCCATGCCCTTGTTCACCACAAGGCTTTCTGCATGCTGTTTTCTCTGCCTCTAATGTCTTCCCATATCCTTCCCTTCCCTTCACCTGATTTAATTTATTTCAACTCAACATGCAGATCACAACTTCATATTACCCTGAACCCATGACTAGTTTGAATATCCCTGTTTTACTTTTTTATAGCAATAAGCACCCCTCCTTTACAGACTTTATTATAATTGTGATTTGGTGTTTACTGGGAGGAAGCTATTTAGATCACATCTATCTCTTTCACCAGACTGTAAGCTTCATGTAGGGACCTGATTGTGTCTTTTTGTTCATTACTGGATTCCTATCACTTAACCCCATGACTGACACATATTGAGCAATCAGTAAATATTTGAGAAATGAATGAATGAATGAATGACTGTAAAATGTATAGTATAAGAGGAAATTCAGGGATACTAAGACATTCTTATACAACCACAGTTGAATCTGGTCTTGAACCTCTCTAGGTAATGAAGTCAACCACATCAGTAAAGGACCAGTGTGATTCCTCCTCCTAGCTGAAGTCATCTCTGTTGATAACCAGAGTGTAAGGCTCTTATTCTCCTCTAAGCTCCTAGGACCTTCATTGATGGTCAGCTCTCTGGTGTTGCCTTGGTAATCCCTGCTCCAGTTTACTACACATGCCATGAGTGCATGAACTGTATCTTAGCTGACTAGTGCCTTGAAGGCAAACCAAGTGGTGGCAACGAACTGTCAGCTTTAGAGCGCTTGTCCACTGAAAGCATTTCATACTCTGCTGGAGGGATGTGATCTCCCATTGCTCTGTGCTCCCTAAGCCCTTGACTTCTACCTATACTTTATCCTTATGTCCATTTATTTATACAAACACACACACACACAACATTCAGGTGTTTTTTTGGCTCTTGCATCATTTTTCCCTTCCTTGTAGTTAATTGTATGCCTGTCTCTTACCAGACAGGTGTTTCTGAGAAGTTGGGTGGTCTTGCTCTTGCCCTCTTCCGGCACCCAGCACAGTGCCTTGTGGTGGCCCAGTCTAATGTAATGTTTGCTGCCTTCAACTGACTCATGAAAAGTAGGGGCAAAGTAAGGGCTGGAGTTTTCCTCTTCTCCTGGACTGTACACGTGTCCTGTAGTGTGGTGTATTTGCCAGAGCGATACTTGCCAGAGTATTTGCTGGACCATGGGTCAGCAAACTTGGGTTTTAGTCTGAGTCACCTAGTTTCAGTTTGCTCATTTATAAAACATAGAAAATAATCACTGTTTATCCATTGCAATGAGTATTTGCTAAAATCAAACAGGTGTGAAGTATTTGGTATAATGTAAAGTATTATGCAAATGTCTAAATACGAATATGCAAAGAAACAGGGACTGAAGTAGCTAAGATTTTAACTTGCAGCTCCTCTGAGCTGGACCTGTAACTCACAGTGGGTGCCAGAGGCGACTTTGGCTTTGCTCTTTATGTAGCCAAACGGAATGATTCATGAGTTGTAGCTATGAGGCCTATATGTGTAGCACCACCTGGGTGTGTGGTCAGCGGTGCCAAAGTTATTTGGTCACAGGAATTTCAGAGAAATGCCTGGAGCATATCACTAGTGCTTGGTGGATGGTGACAGTAAACTTCCTTCTGAAGGACTAGGAGGGTAGATTTGATGCTAATATCAGAGAACCTACTGAAAGTGAATGAGTGAAAGTTACAGCATGCATTCAACAGCCGTGGAGAAGAACGACTCACAGCCTGGAGCAAAGGGTCTACTCCACTCCCAAAGCACCCATGCAGGTCTGACTTTGCCATTCTTTATTGTGATGGTTGGCTTCCTTTTCTGCTCCTCCTTCTTGTCTGTGAATTCCTTGAGGGCAGGGATGACTTTTAGTCATCTTTTAATTTCCAGCTCTTGAGACCTGCAAGTGCAGAGTATGTGTTCAGAAAAGAAAAAAAAAAAAAAAAAGAAAAAAAAGCTTTTGTGACTATTTGGAGGACTAAAAAGAAAAAGAAAAGAAAATGATGGCTAAGACAAGGTTTGCGGTTTTGCAGAGTTACAGAGCTGTGACCATATCATTACTAAGTGGTATGCTACGTGTGAGAATAGAGGCTTCAGAGAAGGCTTCTTTGGGAAGATGACACTTGAACTGCATCTTGAAGGAGAATGAGGCCAGGGGAAGAACAGAGGAAATGATGGTTTGGATGACTCTGTAATGTTACATGCTGAAGATGCTTAAATATTTCAACGTGCTTTGGCGTCCATTGTCTCAGTTCTCACAGAAATTCAGATGTGAACAGGGTAATCCTTAGGGCCACATTCATATATCAGGAAACCAAACCCCAAATGACTAAAAGAACTTGACTAAAGTCACACACAGGTTGGAGGGAAAGGCAGAGTTAGAATTCTCTTAACTTTTTTTTTTTTTTTTTTTGCTCTTTACACTAGAACACACTGCTTTATGTGATAGTGGGAAAACTTCAACTTTGCATCCCAAATGGTTCCTTTGAGTGCACCTAACAGTGAATCTGAAGGAGTTTCCGGAAGTCATTATAAACTGGGTAGAAAAATGAACTGTTTATCAAAGTTTGGAATGGAGAGATTTATTTGGTAGCTGGTGTTTTATTTACAAACAAAAGGAATCCATTGCTTACAATGTAGACCTCAAGGGTAGTAAAGACAAAAGAGTCCAGTTCACAGTGACATTAACAAGCTGAGTGGGTATAGAGAGCAGATCTGAATCTACCAATTGTTGTCCAATATTTGACACTTAAGAAAAAGAAATCCCCTTTTGATGGGGCTAATGGCACAGTCTGGGAGGGCTCACGCCAAGGAGTACTTCCCAGAACTTCTGCTGCCAGTGTCCTTGTCCCCACGGTGAACGACAGCCACCCCCCGCCTCTGCAGGAGACCCTCCAACACTAGCAGGTATTGTAAGATTCAGGCTGCTAATGTTGGCATGTGCGCATTTGGCCTGAAAAGAGATTAAGTTGAGAAGCAAGAATAACTACAATCCTGCAGCCTGTGAAACAAAAACCACATTCACAGAAAGATAGACAACATGAAGAGGCAGAGGGCTATGTACCAGATAAAGGAACAAGATAAAACCCCAGAAAAACAACTAAATGAAGTGGAGATAGGCAACCTTCCAGAAAAAGAATTCAGAATAATGATAGTGAAGATGATCCAGGACCCTGGAAAAAGAATGGAGGCAAAGATTGAGAAGATGCAAGAAATATTTAACAAAGACCTAG
>NC_041225.1:39794776-39795371 GCF_002837175.3 Physeter macrocephalus
GCAAGGATCTCATTCAGATTTGATGGAGAAATCAAAAGCTTTACAGACAAGCAAAAGCTAAGAGAATTCAGCACCACCAAACCAGCTCTACAACAAATGCTAAAGGAACTTCTCTAAGTGGGAAACACAAGAGAAGAAAAGGACCTACAAAAACAAACCCAAAACAATTAAGAAAATGGTCATAGGAACATACATACCGATAATTACATTGAATGTAAATGGATTAAATGCTCCAACCAAAAGACACAGGCTTGCTGAATGGATACAAAAACAAGACCCATATATATACTGTCTACAAGAGACCCACTTCAGACCTAGGGACACATATAGACTGAAAGTGAGGGGATGGAAAAAGATATTACATGCAAATGGAAATCTAAAGAATGCTGGAGTAGCTATACTTATATCAGATAAAATAGACTTTAAAATAAAGAATGTTATGAGAGGCAAGGAGGGACACTACATAATGATCAAAGGATCAATCCAAGAAGAAGATATAACAATTATAAATATATATGCACCCAACATAGGAGCACCTCAATACATAAGGCAACTGCTAACAGCTATAAAAGAGGAAATCGACAGTAACACAATA
>NC_041225.1:39795458-39795947 GCF_002837175.3 Physeter macrocephalus
ATCACTGAAGAAATCAAAGAGGAAATCAAAAAATACCTAGAGACAAATGACAATGAAAACACGACAATCCAAAACATATGGGAGGCAAAAAAAGCAGTTCTAAGAGGGAAGTTTATAGCTATACAAGCCTACCTCAAGAAACAAGAAAAATCTCAAATAAACAATCTAACCTTACACCTAAAGGAACTAGAGAAAGAAGAACAAACAAAACCCAAAGTTAGCAGAAGGAAAGAAATCATCAAGATCAGATCAGAAATAAATGAAATGGAACAAAGAAGACAATAGCAAAGATCAGTAAAACTAAAAGCTGGTTGTTTGAGATGATAAACAAAATTGATAAACCATTAGCCAGATTCATCAAGAAAAAGAGGAAGAGGACTCAAATCAATAAAATTAGAAATGAAAAAGGAGACGTTACAACAGACACCACAGAAATACAAAGCATCCTAAGAGACTACTACAAGCAACTCTATGCCAATAAAATGGACA
>NC_041225.1:39796080-39796363 GCF_002837175.3 Physeter macrocephalus
GAAGGAATAGAAAATATGAACAGACCAATCACAAGTAGTGAAATTGAAACTGTGATTAAAAATCTTCCAACAAACAAAAGTCCAGGGTGAATTCTATCAAACATTTAGAGAAGAGCTAACGCCCAACCTTCTCAAACTCTTCCAAAAAATTGCAGAGGAAGGAACACTCCCAAACTCATCCTATGAGGCCACCATCACCCTGATACCAAAACCAGACAAAGATACTACAAAAAAAGAAAATTACAGACCAATATCACTCATGAACATAGATGCAAAAATCCTC
>NC_041225.1:39796584-39817236 GCF_002837175.3 Physeter macrocephalus
ACCATTGCAACAAAAAGGATAAAATACCTAGGAATAAACCTACCAAAGGATACAAATTAATGCACAGAAATCTCTTGCATTCCTATACATTAATGATGAAAAATCTGAAAGAGAAATTAAGGAAACACTCCCATTTACCATTGCAACAAAAAGAATAAAATACCTAGGAATAAACCTACCTAGGGAGACAAAAGACCTGTATGCAGAAAACTATAAGACACTGATGAAAGAAATTAAAGATGATACCAACAGATGGAGAGATATACCATGTTCTTGGATTGGAAGAATCAATATTGTGAAAATGACTATAGTACCCAAAGCAATCTACAGATTGAATGCAATCTCTATCAAATTACCAATGGCATTTTTTAAGGAACTAGAACAAAAAATCTTAAAATTTGTATGGAGACACAAAACACCCCGAATAGCCAAAGCAGTCTTGAGGGGAAAAAATGGAGCTAGAGGAATCAGACTCCCTGACTTCAGACTATACTACAAAGTTACAGTAATCAGGACAATATGGTACTGGCACAAAAACAGAAACATAGATCAGTGGAAAAAGAAAGCCCAGAGATAAACCCACACACCTATGGTGAACTAATCTATGACAAAGGAGGCAAGGATATACAATGGAGAAAAGACAGTCTCTTCAATAAGTGGTGCTGGGAAAACTGGACAGCTACATGTAAAAGAATGAAATTAGAACACTCCCTAACACCATACACAAAAATAAACTCAAAATGGATTAGAGACCTAAATGTAAGACCAGACACTATAAAACTCTTAGAGGAAAACATAGGAAGAACACTCTTTGACATAAATCACAGCAAGATCTTTTTTGATCCACCTCCTAGAGTAATGGAAATAAAAACAAATAAACAAATGGGACCTAATGAAACTTCAACGCTTTTGCACGGCAAAGGGAACCATAAACTAGACGAAAAGACAACCCTCAGAATGGGAGAAAATATTTGCAAACGAATCAACGGACAAAGGATTAATCTCCAAAATATATAAACAGCTCATGTAACTCAATATTAAACAAACAAACAACCCAATCCAAAAATGGGCAGAAGACCTAAATAGACATTTCTCCAAAAAAGACATACAGTTGGCCAAGAAGCACATGAAAGCTGCTCAACATCACTAATTATTAGAGAAATGCAAATCAAAACTACAATGAGGTATCACCTCACACCGTTTAGAATGGGCATCATCAGAAAATCTACAAACAACAAATGCTGGAGAGGGTGTGTGGAAAAGGGAACCCTCTTGCACTGTGGGTGGGAATGTAAGTTGATACAGCCACTATGGAGAACAGTATGGAGGTTCCTTAAAAAACTAAAAACAGAATTACCACATGAGTGGATGGATCTAGAGACTGTCATACAGAGTGAAGTAAGTCAGAAAGAGAAAAACAAATATTGTATATTAACGCATATATGTGGAACCTAGAAAAATGCTACAGATGAACCGGTTTGCAGGGCAGAAGTTGAGACACAGATGTAGAGAACAAACGTATGGACACCAAGGGGGGAAAGCCGCGGGGTCGTGGGGATGGTGGTGTGATGAACTGGGTGATTGGGATTGACATGTATACACTGATGTGTGTAAAATTGATGACTAATAAGAACCTACTGTATAAAAAAGTAAATAAAATAAAATTAAAAAAAAAAGAAATCCTTTTGGATTTCCAAAAACCTCAAACTTCCTTCTGCAGGACTTTTCTCTATTCCCTTCATTTCTAAACTTATGAACATTTAAAGAAAAATCTAATCTATGTGCTTTGAGATTAGCAACGTTTAAATCAGAAAACAGCATTTCATTAGAGCTGCTTGATGTCCAAGTGTCTGCATGCCTTTGGTCTTCTAAATGAAAGTTCACTTGTAAGACACAACTCCAAAATGTTCAAGCACTATGTAAATTCTTAATGATCATGGACTTTCTCAAATTAAATGTGTGATCTGGAAGCAAGTCGTTTTAATTCTCTGGGCCTCAGTGTTCTCATCTATAGACTGGGGTTCACTAGATCATCTCTGTGTTCCTTCCTCACCATGACATTATGTGGTTCTGGCCTTGTGGCTACTTCTGGCACACAAGCACAATGAGACTGCCTGGTTTCCGGCTCTGGCTCTGCCACCTATGAGCTCTAAATGATTTAGTCTCATTGGCCTCAGTTTCTTTATATATAAAAATGCAATAATAGTACCTACCTCATAGAGTTATGAGCTTAAATAAGTTAACACAGATGAAACACTGAGATCCGGGTGTGGGACATAGAAACATTAAATATGAAAGCTAGTATTGCATATCAGCCTTCTCTTCACTTTGACAACAACAACAGCTAAAGTTTACTGAGTGCCCCCCATCTAGGCAGGTACTATGTGCTTTACCTGCATCATCTCAATCAACCCTTACAACCCTGCATGGGAGGTAGTATTTTTATCTCTTTTGTAGACAAGGAGACCAAGGCTTAAGAAACTTGCTCCAAAGCGAATGGCCAGTAAGTGGCAGATCTGGAAACTAAAGCCACTCTCTGGACATCAGAGTAGGAGTTTTCAACCTCCATCAACTGCTTCCTCCTTCCAACTGCCATATCAAGGTAGAACACAGGACTATATCCAGGGATGGAGAAGGAGACTTGCTGTAATTTGAAATCCACCCCCTGGACTAGGGCTGGAAAATATGATTTAGAAAGTAGGAAACACCAATCTGTAGTACAGACACACATTATTCATAAATCCTTAATTGTTCTAATTCATTCATCTCATAAGGTACTTTCCCCCTTTACCATCAGCTTATTGTTTATTTCTATGTTATGCTGATTTCTTTACCCCAGTGATTTGCTACCCTCCAGTTAAGTTCAGCCAACAACTCAAGGATGTTCCACTGTTGATAAAGAAGAGCATTACAGCATTTTTTAAAATAATAGCAAAACCAAAACCAAACAAACAAAACCCATTACATAATCTTAAATAAATAAAAGTATATGCATACTGTGTCTAGTATACTCCTGTTGAAAATAAAGACATAGCTTTATGTATCTATATATTTCTTAACTAGACATAAAGAAAACCATTCTGTGGGTGTCTTAAAGCAGTGGGGATGGGAGGCCTGAGCATAGAATCCTCAGCACTTCTCCCCAGCCTCATCACATGCCATTCTCTTCCCCTCTCTTTGGACTTTAGTCACACTGACATTCTTCCAGTCCCTCAAACATGTCACACTCCTTCCTGCCCCAGGGCTCTTGCACATGCTTCTCCCTCCCCTTTCTCCCTAAATTCCCTCTCACCTTTGCTCTTTGCCTGACTAATTTCTATTAATTTTCTAAAGTTCACCTCCAACTGCCCTTATTCTCCCACTGCACACTCTCATATCACCTATGTAATTAATGGTTTAATGTTTGCCAACCTGCTGGAAGGTAAGCTCCTTGAAGGCTGGAGGTTTCTTTTCTGTCATTTTCACCGTTGTATCCCCTGTGACAAATGCTATGATTTGTATACTCCATAGTGAATGAAAAGCTCATAGGTTTCTTAAATAGTATATTTTACTCCTGGAACCTGGAGCAACTCAAACATTAGTGCTCAAAGAGATGACTGGGAGAGAGTTTGAGTTTGGAGTCTAGGAATCTGCCTTTTTAATATTACATTTTGGACCATGCTGGCAGACAGTACCTTGGGTGCCATGGTAAAGTGGAGAGAACATGTGTCTTGGAGTCAAGACCTGATTTTAAATCCCATTCATTTATTCATTCAAAAGGTATTTTGAGTGCCAGACACTGTACTGGATGCTGAAGAGACAGCAGCAAACTGTCTCAAATAGTTTCTGTCTTCAAGAACTTGATATTCTGGTGAGGGAGGAACAGGTGAGCAGGCAGTTGTGAAACACTGGACATGTGTTATGAGAAGGGTAAGCAAGGGGTGCTCCGGGGATACAGCGTTGGGAGGATACCTAACCTCATCTGGGTGGTCTGGAAGGCTTCCTGGGAAAGTGAGGGTTAAACTGAGACCCAGTGGAGGAGGTCAGTTGAAGAGCAGTTCAGTGGGACTGGGGTGCATCGGGAGGCATGGCTGATGGTGCCACTTGGGGGGATAGAATGGGCAGGGCAGGGGGGCTCACTGTGACGCCAAGACTAGGGAGAGGACATTTGGGAGGGGCATCTCTGAAGGTAGGAAACCTCCTTAACGGTGGGCATTCTAGATGGTTCACAAATTCCCAAACAATTCTATATTCTCTCTCTCTTCACTGCATGGAGAGTGGGTGATGGTGCCCTCTTTCCTGCCTCCTTAAGACTCATCCTGAAGTTTGAAGCACATATTCCCACCTTCACCCGCCACCTCCCCATGTTATTTTAATGAAATTGCAAAGATCAAAGATTAGTCCCTCATGATATGGAAAGGGCTCAGCAAACACCAAAGCGATAAAGTTAAGAAAGTGGGTGACAGCACAGAATTTCATAAGTATTAAGAGTTAATTTAGGGCTTTTATTTGAAACCCCCCAAAGGTCCTGATAATAAATTCTCATTCTCTTTTCCACAGTCATCCCCTTTCCCCATCCCAAACTCCTCTGGACTTCAAAGTCTCCCTCGGCCCCCAGAGGAGTTCTCTGGCTGTGAGCAGGGAAGTGAGTCTGGGAACTGGCCGACTCAGGGTCCTGTCCTCTCCCCTTTCAGAATGAGACTGCCTGTCAACTTGGGTCACTGTCCTCTGGATGAAGGTGCATTTTAAAAACGCTCCAAGCCAATGACTCTAGACGATTTGGTCTCTTGTTCATATAGGATAATAAATTTATAAATTCAGCAATGACAAATAACCCTTTGCAAGTTATTAATACTTCATAAAACAAATATTCCAACTTTTGTTTAAGTTCCTGGCTTTCTCTTACTCTCTTCCCTTCTCTTGTTCTTTCTCCTAATTTTTCTTTCTCCTCTTCTTGGATCTGTCTTTTCTCAAACTCCCTGCATAGTTCTAAGTTTGGTTTTGATTTTTAAAATGTTGTTCCAAGTATACAGTTTGCTAATTTCTACTTTGATAACCTCTCTGAATTTCCAAATGGGATTTTTAAAAAAAATGACTTGTCTTGGTTGCAACTGTTGTGGCTTTGCTTCAGGATTTCTTTTATCATCGAGTTAAAGGGGATTTTATACTTTATAATTTTTTTGTTTAAGGCTGTTTTTAAAATCCATTTGCTCCTTCTTATTCATGCTTTTTTCCTTTCCTAAGCTTTCTTATCACTTCTCTCACCCCTTTCTCTGTACTACATCTTATTTATCCAGCAGCTTCCCCTGCCCTCCCCTTTCTCTTCTGTTTCTCTCCAACTTCCCTTCCTCTCTCTCTGGTGTTGATTTTCTCATTGGTAAGTTTTAATATTATGGGAGGAAAAAAGGTTCTGATATTTCATTGGAACCTCCATTAGACCAGCTATTTGTAGAAGCAATAAGGGTTTCCATGAAGCTTCTTTTAAAATTCATTTACTATGACTTAAAAAAAAAAACCTTTACAATAAAAGAGAAGAACCTGAAATTCTTAGCAGAAGCATGTAAAAATTGCTTATGCAAATGAAAGTTTCCATTACACAACTAATTTTAGTGTAATACATGTTACTTCTCTCTGTTGTCGATTCAAGTTCTGTGTAAATGTGAATTCAAGCACATGTGCTAAATTTAAACACCAGTCTCCCCTTTGCAAACTATGTATCCCAACACTTGCTCTTGTAAGCAGGCGTCACTAGCACTTTCCCGCCACTTCTCAACTCTCCATGTTTTATAGCCTTCCAGGGAGAAAGGAGCCTGACTGCTTAAGTATCCCTCAAGGCAGGACGGACAGCGTCTCCAAATATCTAACAGATGTCGTGCTGTATCTCAGGACGAATCCATTATTGATTCGGAACTCTCGCTATGGTAACTTTTGCCAGGTTTCCTTTCACACTTGCGATGAGGAAATGGATTGAGCATCAGTAATGGGACAAGACAATAACAATAAACAGACATGGGTTGAAAGCGAGGCAGTAATAACAAAAACAATCCCGGCCCCCTTGACAGTCCTTCCAGAGCCAGGTTGCAAATCACTTTCTGTTTCCTTCTCCCTGAGCTCACACACATTCAGAGACACAGGATCTGAAAACGTGCCCATGTGAGTTCTTGTTCAAGGAAATAGTTGGATAAGAGAGACAGGACTAAAGAAATTCAGATCATCTTGGAGGAAGTCATCAAAAGAGATGGTAGTGTTAGGCTTGGGAAGTGAACAGAACGACTTAATTCTCTGTTCCTGTCTAATCAGGATCACTCGCTGCCTCAAAAGCAGGTCCTGATTGCAGTGGACGCCAAAGGCATATTTTCCATGTTCAAAGAAGAATCCATCATCTTCTCCCCGTCCTTCCAAACCTGTAGTCTCTCATCCAATTTACCTAATACATCACCGTCATAGTCATTCTTCTAAAGCTCTTTACTCTCGACTGCCTTAGATATTTTTAGGAAGTTGGTGTGATAAAAATATATGAATTACTTTATCCAACCATTATGTATTGAATGCCTGCCTTAAGACTGCAGAGAGCAATAAGAAATGGCGGTGCCCAGTGTAGCGGGAAGATGGTCATGTAAAGGAATACAGTGAAATGTGAGAAGTGGAGCCACAGAGCTCTTACGTGGTGCTATGGAGAAGAAGAAAAGAAGGGGCGAGGCTGGGGATTATCAGGGAAGGCTTCTTGGAGGAGGTAACATTTGAGCTGAGTTTCCAAGGATCAGTAGTATTTTCCCAGACAGACAGGGAGGTTACTCACACAGAGGTATGGAGGTGTGAGAAATCATGGTGTTTAATGGAACAGTGACAAATTCCAGGCCAAAGCATGGGGGGCATAGGACATGTGTGTTTGAGGGGGTTACTAGATAGACAGGTAGGTGACGTTTAGAGGACGACAGGCCTTGTATACCATGCTGAAGGTTTGGATGTCATCCTCCAGGAAAGAGGAGCCTACTGATAGATTTTAAGCTGGGGGATGATGCAATCATACTTTTACTTAGGATCGTTGACTTGAGGGTAGGGGAGGAGATGGGGAGCATGATGGGGGCTGTCCTGGAATGGATAGACAGTAACATGGACTCTGGGAAGAAAGTGCTGCAGTGAGAGTACAAGGTAGAGCTGATGGGGATTGGGGAGCCATGGATGTGAGAGGATGAATAACGATAAACAATAAATTAATGTAGGCCATTAACTTGCTTTAAAAAAAGAAACACTACAGTGGTCTCTCATGACTTACCAAATTAAACTGAAAATTTTCAGTCTGATATTCAATACCCTCAAGAATTTGGGTCCAAATCTGTCTTTCTGACTTGATTTCCCAATATTCCTCTGCTGGGAGAAAAAGTAGAGGAATGCTAATTGCTTTCCCTGTGTCTTCTTGATTCCCTGTCATTGCTCAAGCTTTTCTCTCTGCGCTGACAACCCTTTGAACTCTTCTGGTCCAAAGCCAATGGGCCAATGAATCCATGCTCCTTTGTCATCTCCCCGATTGAATCGAGTCTCTCCCCTCTCAGAGATTTCAAAGGACCCTCAGTTTATTTCTCTCATTTCCCTTATTTCTATAGTCCTTTGTATTTGTTTGCTAGTCTTCCGTCCCTTCCCCTTCCTTTATCGACTAAGATATAATCTGAGATTCTCTTATTCGTGTTTTTAATCCCCTTTCATACCTCACATATCATTGTTCGTTGTAGTTACAAAGTAAATTTTTGCAAGTTAAAGATTTTTACTTTGGCTGAATTTCCCCAATTACATGAAGTAAAGTGAAGAATTAGAACATTTAGGCAGATAATCCAAATGAAAATATCTACTTTGAGCATGATATTTGGCCATGGCTCAGTGAAATCTCATGACAATATTAACTTAGACAAGATTTGCTAATTGAGCAAAGGAAAACACATATAAAGTTTTGTGCCCTCAAACATCAATTCCATCAATAAACCTTGGTTATGTTTGGCACATCTCAAAGAGACCAACAGATTGTAAAGATATGATTGATAAGATCCTATAAGCTAATATCCTGTTATTAATTTTTATAAAAAATTCCTATTGGCTTTAATGAGAACTCTGATTTTTTTTAAGGACTTTGATTCCATAAAAGTTCTAAGTGAATTTGTTTTTAGTTCTGTAGTGAGGTATGTGTGGATACAAGTAGAAAAAAGTGCTTTTGGACATCTTTATGGACCATATGTATTTATTCATTTAGGGATATTTGAGTAAAAACTCCCCTCAAAGACCACAGACATGAAACATTACATGAATATTTGCATCATTACTATTTTACTTGTCAGTATGATTATCATTATAATATTTATATGGTGTTTGAGCAACAATGAGTATATCTATTAGGAAAATAAAAAAGAAGCCTTTCATCTCTACATGGTTCTTGAGGACGGATGTTATTGCCACTTAAGTTATATGATACCAAAGGAAGAAGAGGTGAAGCTAATTGCTTCAGGTAGTCTGGGGACTGTCTTTGTAAAGATTTTAGCACAGCCTTCAAAGCCTACTTCAGCCTCCCAATGTGTTAGTCCGGCCATTCTCAGCCACAGTGATCCTCTAAACTGTATTGCATCTCTGGCTCTGTGTCACTGTCTGTTTTGTGGGTGTTGGTCTTGCCTATCTATCTAGACTGCAAGTTCTTTAGTGGTACGAAAACTCACGTTTATTGAGCACTTAGTATGTGCCAGGTACCAGGGATAGAGAAAGGAATAACCCAGTACAGTACCTTCTCAAAGTCTGTTGCCAACACAGGAAGGTAAATCCATACCTGCAGTCTGGGGGTGGGGTGGCAAGAGCGCTTTTATGGAGAAAAGCGTAGCGTGTCATTGGCTTGCAGAAAAGAGGCTGCTGACACAAGCTGACTGTTTATAGTTGGTGGAACAGAGCCTCACAGAGTAACATGCCCCATGTAATGGTGCAGTAAATGGCCATTGCAGGAATTGAACCCCAATTCTAAAACCCCAGGTCCCAGGCTTTTTTCTTTATATCAGCTTACCCCCTTTACACATCTGTGTCTTACATGTTTGTGTACTGTGCCCATATAAGACAGTCATCAGCACAAAGGAAATGGTTGTTCTGTGGTGTTACCGAATAGGAGGTGATGTCGTTTCTCACTGTATTTCATGCCAAATATTAAATTAATGCTAAATGACTCACTAAAGCATTTGCATGTTTTCAAAAGGTAAAAATCACCCTGGAGGCATGCTTTTCTGGAGTGAGGGAGGTTGGAAGAAGGTCAAGACAGACTATTGCTCTATTTTTCTTGTGCCAGTGAAATTGAAAGGAAAAAACAAACCAAAAACAAGGCCACTGTTTAACCCATAAGGATGGAAATGGGGCAGAACTGGGTCTTGCCATGAGTGATAGGGAGAAGGCGGTTGCACAATTAGTGAGTAGACTTTGAAAGCGGTGGCGTTGGCTCCTTATATCTTCTGTCAATTTCAGCTCTGTTTTTGTGGGTATTGGACAGGGAAGAGTCAAGTGCAGGGTGAATTTTGGACATAAGTGGCCGATTTTTAATGCCCATTGCTCCATCATTAACCCTCCCACTCAGTCCTGGAAACGCAAAGCCCAGCATCTTCCATCTGCTCCACGTTATTTATGATGATGCCTCTAATTATGTCCAATTGAATTGCTGTCGATGATTAAAGGTAATAGGTAATAATAACTTGGCCTCATCATTACCACCATTATTATTAGCTCATTGATTGCAATAATTTCTAAAATTACCCCTTGGAATAAAATATGTTAAGCACCTGGTTTATCCTTTTTAGGAACATCTGCTCTAAATGTGTGATAGTGTAGGACTGAACGTGTCTTGCTCTGAAAGGAAAGCAAACAATGTTGACATTGGGAGTCTTGTCTGTGCTGGTATGAATATATTGTGAGATGATGAGAGGAGGAAATAATGATCAGTCTCAAGTTCAATGCTGGAATTAGAGTTGTTAAAAAAGGGGGGGAAGAAACACACACACACACACACACACACACACACACACAAAACCCAGAATATTCTGCAGCTACTGCAATTTCTGCTCCTTCTTTGGAGAAATCCACATCTTCAAAGTGGCCCAGATCTCTGCCACGGCGGTGCCTCTCCTGCCCTGTGTAAGCAGGACATTGGGTATGTGGTGAGGGGGAGGGGGAGGAGGTAGGAGGATGTTAGAGCCATGAAGGCAGGTGGAGAGGGCAGTGGTCTGTAGGGAATCCTTTGAGGAGGATCCTTTTGCTAATACCATGTTCTTGCCTCAGTTCTGGAATTCCCACCACTGGCCTCATTCTTTCTGATTAAGGTTGCCTTCTCAAGGCTCCTCTTTGGGAGTGAGAGGCTGCCGTGCGGGGCTGCACTGGATGTTTGTGATGTTTCGGTGTTCTTTAGATCATTACACACTTCTCTCCTTTATAGGGTTGGAATTCACTGTGGAGACAGACACTGCATGTTCCTGCTGCCGTGAGGTACTTAGGGAAATATAAGCTCTAAAATACAGCTCTTTCAAACTTCTAGCCTGCCTGCTGGCACTGTTCAGTGTGGTAGCCACTACCCACATGTGGCTATTTAAATTTGAATTAATCAAAATGAAATAAAATTGAAAATTCAGTTGTTAGTTGCACCAATCTCATTTCAAAAGCTCAGTAGACCCTTGTGTCTAGTGGCTACCATTTTGGTGAGTGAGAAATAGAGAACCTTTCCATCATCACAGAAAGTGCTAAGGAACAGTGCTGCTGGACCATTAGAAGTGTTTATTAAGTAAGGATTCAATGTGGTGAACTTCTGCCAGGTACTAGTTGCTGATTTTCCATAGGAGCCCCCAAAAGTTTGAGTAACTAAATCACATAGAATCCTTCCCAGCTCTGAAGGACTCAGATTCTTTAAAAAAAATTTAAAAAAAGGCAAACAAGCAGGATATATGCCTCTGTGTTATCAATATATAAAATAAATAAGTGTGTAAGAATGAACTGCTCTCATATTTTTGTGTCATTTATTGCTTATCATTATACTGAGAGAGTGGAGTATGCCTATTTAATAAATTTATAAAGTGATGCCCAGAGAGGCTGGATAATTTATCCAAGGCCACACAGACTACCATTGGCAGCTAGCATGCCATCATAAGTGGTAGAGCCAGCCAGGCCTGTAGAATTCTATTTCAATGTCGTCTCCAAAATACTCTACAGATACACATGGAAATACAGACATATTTACTGTTTCTGTTTAGAGTGTTATATTATACCCCAAATGAATGCAGTTATATCATGATCAGACCAAATGTGAATTAAATCTGGGAAATGAAGAGAAAATATTTGTAATTTTCACAATTCTGAATTAAGTTACTTTTGCAGATCTCTTACACTGGGTCAAGAAGATACAATTCATTTTTACAAATAGCTGTTGATCAATGGTGAATTTAAAATATTCCTTGAGATCAACACAAAATAAATTTTTAAATTTCATAAATTGTGCCACATTTTGGAATCACAGTGGTAGAAGTTTAACTTCCCTTCTCATTTTAAGTCTTTCCTTTTTCTCTCTTCTTTGACCAGGTCATCAGTTCCCTGCAGTCAAGTGTGGCTCTGGACTACTCTGCCGGGATCTGGGGGGCTCCCAGACCCTGTGACATGGTACGTCTGGTTTTTCAGAGGTACCTTTGCATATAAACCTTCTGATTGAATTCACAGAAACCCAGGAATATAGATATCATGGTACATAAGTGCTTGTGGAACTTCTGTGTGACTCCAGGGGTATGATTTGGCTCTGGCATCCAGTCCCTTTAATACTGTCAGGGTCCCTGAAAAATGTCCTATTTCAGGAAAGAACTCTAGTCACGTTGTATCGTTAACTTTATGGAGCGCTGCGGAATGACATTTAGTTTGATTCTCATGGAATAAAGGTGCAAATCCACATGCATAATTTAAAAATAAAAATTCCTTCTCTGGTACCATATAAATACATGCCAGGTGTGAAAGGAGAGCTAAAATGGTCTCCAAGGATGTTCTCAGGAAGGAGGCTGAGCTTTCTTCATCAGCACCTCCCAGCCCCTGGGGCACTCATGTCAGTTGCTGCCTGTTCTCACCATGGCATCTGATGTTGCTTCTAGGGATTTTTCAGGGATCCCCTCACTATCCCCACCCTCTCTTTCTCCATCATAAGTAAAAATAAAAAGTGAATTTCTGGAGGCTGAGACTGGGATACGTGGGCTCCTTTATTGGGTTGTGATGCAGAAAATATCAGAAGAGATAGTTATGAGAGTTCTGTGTTAGCTTCTGTGCTGCACTGGTGTAAGGGCGTCAGCTCCTTATTTGCAGAAGAGTTTAAGCTTCAGCTAAAGAGCTGAAAGCTAGGAAACTCAATGTAAATGGAGATTGCTGGGCTATCATTTCAAAACAATGGATGTGTAGCTTGGATGACTTGGAACCATGGAATGCCAGTGTATCAGAAAGCATTTATGTCAGCATTCCCCTCCCTTTGTCCTTTGTCAGGCATCCTTGTCTGTGACATGGATTTCCATTTCTTTGAGCAGCATGGAAAGATAGTTCACTGTACACTGGGGCCTCCCTCAAGAAATATGATGGGAAAATTTTTCTTCAGCTCCTCCAAACTCCCCCTTCTGGACCCTCTTTCCTCCTTTTAGGGTCCTCACCTTCTTTCTTACCTCGCAGTTTTTCAGCTTCTCAAGGTCACCCATGTCGTAGAGGGAAAGAATACAATCGTTTCTTCATGGTGAAGTGTTAGGGGCTTACCAGGGTCCTTACCCAGAAACATCAGCGTTTAAAGGAATAAACCAGTGAGGGAAATGTTTTGTTCAAAGGAGTAAATAAAATCAGGGTTTTGGGCGCTGCAGCCCATGATGAACCTCAGAAAAGCTGCAGGTGAAGATGTTCACCAATGTTGGGGCTCACCCATCAGTTTGATCATCGTCTTGTAAGCCATTACTTGGCTGAGAGAAGAGGGAGGAAGCTTCTATGGGGCCTGAGCATCCGTCAGGAGGGCCTATTTGAGAAGTCTGGAATGGGGGAGGCCTGCAGCCACAGAGCACTTGGAAGAAGAATAAGAACATGTGGTCCACTTGTGATCTGTGTTTACTCGTCTGCCTGGTGTGTCTGAGAAGAGGGCGCAGGCCAGCCAGGGGTCGGCGAGTCAAAACCCTTTGAAGACAGACCCAGCTTCTGAAATGGATCTGGCATCCCCTTGCTGGCTCAGTGTCCTACAGTAGTATGCGTGCTTTTCAGCCCATCACCTTTTGCATGTGTATTGTCTACAGCTTTCACTTGGAGAAACGCAGGTATGCAAAGCTGTGATGTTCTCTAGTTTTCTGTAACTAAACACTTACTCTCTTGAGCCCCTTTGTGCCTGAGAGCAGGAGCTTTAGCTACCTCTAGGCAGGCTTAAATGGAAACCCAGTCGATCAGTGTCCTTCCCCTCACCCTTCTTCAGCCCAGAGTGGCATCTAAATGTTTTTTAGGGGGGTGGTATGCATGTGATGGCTTTAAGGCAAGGGACTGGTGTCGTTGTCCTTGCCCCCAATGGGGTTTACCTCATTCACAGTGACACTGAGCTGTGTCTCTCCTGCTGGTGTCCAGGTCCATTCATGGCCTCAGGTTAGTCCCACCTGTGCTATCACTGCTGATAGTAGCCTCTTGTCAGGCCTCTTCTGATCCAAAACCTCCCTCAAGGCTGTAGGGTATGTTTGGATGCGCTCCTGTATCCCTAGGGCTGTAGGACGCTCAGAAGATTGTCTCAGTCTCTTTCCTCCTAATCAGTCCCAGCTTTCTCTCCCAGTTCACCGTGCTGAGGTGCAGAGCACATCTGAGAGGCTCTCGACTCGCCTGCTGGACAGGAAGTGAGATGCCAGCCCTCTTTCTTCCAGGAACTGATTCCCCCCACTACAGTTTGTGTCTCCTTCCTCTCGGGCTGGGCCTGACTGTAGATGAAGGGAAGATGGGGGCATGAGGTCCCTTCTCTGGGACCTATGTAGCAACTACTAAATCTTGCCCCCTTTTCCATCTCAGCTCTCTTCTTTCTCCAGCAGATTGAATTTGTGTAATTTTTGGAGGAAAATCTGTCTTTTGCCTAACACTACTATTTATAGTATAAGATTTGTGTTCTGATTCCATCCAAGTTGTTGGAGACTCAAAAATCCTTTTCTCTATAGTAAAAGCCTGGCTCTCACCATGAAAGCCTTGGCTCTTGAAGGTATGCTCTGCATTTCTAGAGTATATTTTAGAAATAAAAAGTCAAGATTTGATTCTTCTATTTTCTGCATTCTATCCTTTCCCTAAAATGGTAAGCCCAGTCCAAAAACAAAAATATAGGTTTTTAGGCAACAGTGCTATGAAGAAACGTAAAACAGTGCATTAATTATTATTTCAGAGAATTACCCTGCTATACACAGAATTATTAAAATTTGCTTTGCCCATTTTGCAATGATCAGATTCATATGACAATCAGGGGAAAGAAGGTAGAGCCCATTAGGAGTACCAAGGAGACAAAAAAGGAATGTTCCAGAAAATGAAAAGTGAGAAGACATTGAATTTATCTTTACCACTATGCACCTTTGTAAAAGGCATTATGAAAAAAAATGGGAGGAAAACTAAAAAATAAATTCCTTTTAGTCTGAGCTCTACCATTTAGTAGCCATATAAGATTTGACAAGATGAACTTACTGGTTTCTTCATCCATGAAATAAGTAGAATAATACCTGCCTTGTCTACTTTAGAGGTATGTGTCCACATAGAAATCTGAAGAGACATTATTTTTTCCCCATTTTTTTAAATTAATTTTTTTTAACAAGAGACATTATTTTTAATAAGCTTTATTCTCTGTAGAGCAGACATAACTGTGCCTAACAATGGTTGTATAAAACATGATGATTAAGCAAGATCCATGTTCCTTAAGGTGATAGGTGATCTCATTTTCAAATTTAAGGATAGTTATATTCTTTCCAAACTTAATAATAGATCTTTTCCTTTCTCTTTCTTCCTTTGCTTCTTTTCCCAGGAAGAATTTAGGCAGTGCCTACTGTAGCATAGTCATTTCACTGTATTTGCCTCCAAATTCAACACAGAACTGTAGTCTGTGGTTGGACTTTGGGGTGACTTACCAGTCACTGGGCACTGGAGAAGTGTGAGTACTTGGTAAATAGTATGTACCCCACAGTGGTTTGTGGCGAGTGAAAAAAAGGATAATAATATAGTCCCTGCCCTTGAGAGATTCCAAGTTCTACTGGAGAAACATTGTTCAATTTTGTTGAACATTGTTCAACATTTATTCATCTAACAAATATTGATCCAGTCCTCTCATGTGCCAGGCACTATCCTAAGTGCTAAGATTATAGCACTGAACAACAACAAAAAAATAAAATAAAATAACTGGGGCTTGCATTCCTAGTGAAACTGGACCAAAATGCATAAAACAAGAGTATTTTGCAATATAATTAATTGCTAGGTCATGTGGTCCAGAGGATTAATGCTGTAGGAATGAATGTCGGGGTCTTGTTTGCAGAATGCAAACTTCAAGGAATTACATTTTGAGCTGAAGTTTGAAGTTTGGAAGAAATCCATCAAATGGTAGGCAAGGAAGAAATAAAAGGAAAAGACTCAAGAGTAAACAGGGTTATTTTGTAGACACCGGGGGGTCTTGCTTGACTTGAATGGCACGTGTATTTTGGAGAGAACTGGGGAATTTGACTAGAGCAGAAATGTGGAAGGCTGTGATGACTAGACCAAAGGAGTTTCGTTTCCATCGGATTGGGATTTAAGGGCCATGGGAAATTTGGGGTGGGGCATCAGTAGGGGTTGGGGATGTAAGGGTGTGTGATATGATGAACATTGTCTTTAAAGGGTGTGGGTTTGGTGCACTCAAGATTCAGGCCACAGAAAGGATGGAGCATGAGTTTTCATTTCCAAAGATCTACACACCATGAGGAGGATTGGAAATTACCAGGACAGTTGTTTATTCGTATAATGGTGATAAGTCTGGATAAAAAAATCCCCTAAAATCCAGATTATTTAATTAAGTAGCACATCATATTGTGTTAGTCTCTGTGTAGTTTGTACATGTACATGTAGCTTTGTACATCCACCTGCATGACATTTATATATGGGGCAGTTGATGTGGATTTAATGAAATGATTTATGATTTGTTTTCTTGGAGTTACCGAGTCATGTTTCTATGAAACATCAGGAACTAACAATAGGAATTTCAACTTCTTAGGAACAGTCCTACCACACAGAGAGAAAAAGGGCTTATGGTATTGATTAGGAACACTTCTTTTTCTTGATCCAGTGGCCAAGGGCAAATTGGGGACCAGACATTATTTTCCAGAGATGATTAAGAAACTTATCGTTGAAAAACTAATCAGCCTTCTATTGAGAACTTAGACCACAGCAGCCACGTGTTTTATAAGCCTTTACTTTATTCAGGAAGGAGATTTCCTTATGCCACTAAGGCTAGGACTTGGTTAGGGATAATGCAGTTCAGGTTTTCCCATAATTGTATGAAAATGCCCTGGGTGAAATGTATGGGTCTGGAAAAGATCAGAACTGACAATGCTCAGTGACTTCTGATTTTCTAACCCATCAGAATGCCCAGTGGTCTGTGCCGGATAGCTCCTCATCAAGCTTTAAGTTGGTAAAGTTCTTAGTAGATAAATCAATGCTTCTCACTATGGGCTGTCATTGAAATCTGAAAGGAATAGAACGTGTATTTTGGTCAATGAAATTGGCAAACAGAGCAGGCTTCTGGGGCATCCGGACAGCGTTCATACTGAAACCTTTTATTTGTTCATTAGAAATGAACAATCAGGAAAGCTTCGGCATTTGGGGGATATTTGCAAAACAAGTTCTTTCAGGTTGGGTTTGGCTACGGTCCCGTGTGAAGCAGTCACACTTCTTACTCAAAAGATTTTGAGTGCGCTCCTCAAATTGTTTGATCTTTGTTGCCTTGCCCAGTTCTGCAGATTCTGACATCTGGAAGGTAAATTAGAGCTACACATTTAGTATTTCTGTTTGACGTTCATTATCGGTCTTCCCTGAAGATTGCTATTCAGAATTGGCCGCCCAGGGTCTGCTATTCTATTTGACAGAGTTCTAATCCAGCATTCTGGTTATTCCTCTCTCTCCGTAAGTAGACCAAGAAAGGGATAGTGCACTTCTTCAACTTTCACTGAAAACAGTAAATCATCAGAGCTGTGTAAGTTGATATTTGTGAGTTCATAAATGTTTGTTGAATGAGCCATTCTAGAGGCTTCCAGAACATATCTTTGTAGAAAAACTCTTATTACACTCTAGGAATTTTGAAGAATCAAACACTCTAAACCCCAAACACATCATGTTATGCACCTTGTTGCACTCAATTCTGTGAAGTTTAATCAACCAATACTACATATGTCTCCAGATGCTATTGAGAATACAAAGAAAATGCTACAATTACTCACCTTCTACGTGAGTAATTGTAACATTTGCTAGGGCTGCCATAAGAAAATACCACAGATTGGGTGGCTTAAACAACAGAAATTTATGTTCTTGCAGTTTTGGAGGCTACAAGTCCGAGATCGAGGTGTTGGCTGGGTTGGTTAGTTTTTTTTCTAAGCCTCTTCGCTTGGCTTGCAGACCACTTCTTGCTGGGTCCTCTGGTCTTTCCTTTGTGCAGGTATGTCTCTGGTGTCCCTCTGTTTGTCCCCATCACCTCCTCTTATAAAGACACCAGTTATGTTGGATTAGGGCCCACCCAGTGGACTTACTTACCTCTTTAAAGGCCCTATCTCCAAAAACAGTCACATTCTGAGGTACTGGGGGTCAGGCTTCAACATATGGCTTTTGGGAGGGGACACAATGTAGCCTAGAACAGTACTTTTCAATAGTAGAGGAGAAGCTGTACACATAATGACTATTATACAAACATAGAATCAGCCAAATGTAGGAGCAAAGTTCCATGAATCAGGTTTGAGAGAAGAGAGTAATATTTACGTCTGTTTGCAAGAACTGGGGAAACCTTTATGATGAAATGGTTTTGAGATGGCTATTGAAGACTTCCAAGAATGAACTATTTAAATTGAATTATGAAATTGTGATTTTTAAAATCAAAACAGTCAAATATCAGCAATTTCATGTCGTATAACAACCTATTTCTTTTCCTACTTCTGGTATAGGGCAGGGGCTGGCAGATTTTTCTATAAAGAGCCAGATGGTAAATGTTTTATTTTTTAGGCTTTGTGGGCTATGTGGTCTCCTTCATAGCTTCTCAACTCTGCTATTGTAGTGGGAAAACATTTATAGAAAATATGTAAACAAATGAGTGTTTAAATAAAACTTTATTTACAAAAACAGGCAGCAGACATGTTAGTAAAAGACTCCGGGCAATAATTCAAGTACCCTGACTTCCAAACTAATGTCCCTTCCTCTTTGCGATGCTAATTTTATTTCCTAGTCACTGGGAAGTCTCTAAGTACATAGTAGAAGTTTTTTTCTTATTATTATTTTTTAATTAGAAGAAAAGTCCATTTGGGAAAATAAAAACTTTAAAAACTGCTCCCCACCCCCACCCCTCAAAAAAGACCACAGGCTGGATTTAGCCCTGGGCCATAATTTGCTTACCTTTACATAGAGGAAACTTTAAATTTTCTAAAACTTATCTTCCCTGGTACTTTCACACCCGTGCGCCGGGCACAGAGTTCCTCTTCTCTGACACGCGGATCCCCTCTGTTCCAAGGTAGAGCCTTCCAGCATCCAGAGACTGGAGAGAAGAGAAAATGCCTTGGCTTCAACTCTGTGTTGTCATGTGGTAACAGACCACAAACCTAAGCCACTTCCGCCTTGTTGTTTAGCTCTTGGCACATGTGTGTCTTGTTTCTATTTTATTGGCTCTTTAGTGGAACTGCAAAAAGACTCGTGGCCCCCTTTCATCCAGCGAGGGCAAGCAACCACCTCTCTTTCCACAACCTTCTCGGTATCCCTGTTGGAGAAAGGGCTCTTTCACAATATCAGATCTTTCTAGATGACTGAGAATTTCCAGCAAATACAAACAATCCATGGTGGGTAGGAGATACACTAAATGTACGTAATCACTCCGGTCTTTCTTTCATAGGGAGGAAACTGACGATACTGCAACTTCCTAGTGAGGACTCAGTGGTATCACTGGGGACCCCTCTCCTGTTCCTTCTTTTTTCTTTTTTTTTTTTAATTTTTATTTTATACTGGAGTACAGTTGATTAACAATATTGTGTTAGTTTCAGGCATACAGCAAAGTGATTCAGTTATACATATACACGTATCTGTTCTTTTTCAAATTCTTTTCCCATTTAGGTGATTACAGTTTATTGAGCAGAGTTCCCTGTGCTCTGCAGTAGTATTTATAGAGGGGCTGTTTTGCACCTTTCAAGGACTGAAGGTAGAATGGTAACCAGGCAAGGCAAGATTCCTTTTCTCATGGAGCTTTCATTTAAGCGGGAGAAGACGGAAAATAAACAAGTAGAAAGGTATATAAATCATATCGTCTCAAATAGTAATTATCATTTATAAAGAAAATAAAACAGGGTAATGGGATGCAGATTGAGGGTGGCTATTTAAGAAATGGAGAAGGGATTTGAACAGAGAAGTGGTGTGTGATGAGCTGCCTTGGAGTATTACAGGCAGAGGCTAGAGCGAGGCGGAAGCTCTGCGGTGAGAAAACTTGGTGTGGTCACACTACAGCAAGGCCAGTGGGGCCGGAGTGGAATGAACTGGGGGTAGGGGTGGGGAGCAGTAGAAAATGAGGTTGGAAATCCTCTAGGAGACAGTGAGGGCCTGGGACACACTGAGTCATATAAGACTCTTTGTCCCAGATCCAAATAGCCCCACACTGCTGCACTCTTTAAAGCTCTTATGTCTTTTTTTTTTTTAAGTTGGAGTATAATTGCTTTACAATGTTGCGTTAGTTTCTGCTGTACAAGGAAGTGAATCAGCTCTATGTATGCGTATATCCCCTCCCTCTTGGACCTCCCTCCCACCCCATCACACCCATCTAGGTCATCACAGAGCACTGAGCTGAGCTCCCTGTGCTATACAGCAGGTTCCCACTATTTATTTTACACACGGTAGCGTATTTATGTCAAACCTAACCTCGCAATTCATCCCACCCTCCCCTTCCCACACTGTGTCCACACGCGCGTTCTCTATGTCAGCATCTCTATTCCTGCCCTGAAAATAGGTTCATCTGCACCTTTTTTCTAGATTCCACATATATGCGTTAATATATGATATTTATTTTTCTCTTTGACTTACTTCACTCTGTATGACAGACTCTAGGTCCATCCACATCTCTACAAATGACCCAAATTCTTTCCTTTTTATGGCTGAGTAATATTCCATTGTATATATGTACCACATCTTCTTTATCCATTCATCTGTTGCTGGACATTTATGTTGTTTCCATGTCCTGTTTAGGTCTTCTGCCCATTTTTTGATAGGGTTGTTTGTTTTTTTGATATTGAGCTCCAAGAGCTGTTTGTATATCTTGGAGATTAATCCTTTGTCTGTTGCTTCATTTGCAAATATTTTCTCCCATTCTGAGGGTTGTCTTTTCGTCTTGTTTATGGTTTCCTTTGCTGTGCAAAAGCTTTTAAGTTTAACTAGGTCCCATTTTAACATTTTTGTTTTTATTTC
>NC_041225.1:39818195-39832490 GCF_002837175.3 Physeter macrocephalus
CGGTATGCGGGCCTCTCACTGTTGTGGCCTCTCCCGTTGCGGAGCACAGGTTCCAGACGCGCAGGCTCAGCGGCCATGGCTCACGGGCCCAGTCGCTCTGCGGCATGTGGGATCTTCCCGGACCGGGGCATGAACCCGTGTCCCCTGCATCGGCAGGCGGACTCTCAACCACTGCGCCACCAGGGAAGCCCTTGCCCACTCTTTTAATGCTCTGCTTCTAATCTCTGGGATGAGAAACTAGATAATTACTCTTATTAAAATTTAATGTAGGGAATTCCCTGGCGGTCCAGTAGTTAGGACTCGGCGCTTTTACTGCGGGGGCTCGGCTTCAATCCCTAGTTGGGGAACTAAGATCTCTCAAGCTGGGCAGCACGGCCAAAAAAAAAAAAAAGCATCCATTAGAAAGACATCTGTGTTCATGGACTGGAAGACTTAGCATTGTAAAAAAAAAAGAAAAAAAAACTTAACGTATACGATCAAGTTGAATGCCAAATGAGGACACAAATGACTCTTCTGTGATAAAATGCATGGGCTGTTTTATAGCCTTTTAAAAGCTCACATGCCTTTTTCATACTGAACTCTCAGCTGTGTCTTGCTAGTGGAGGCGGCTTCATGGCCGACTTCTGGAAGAGAGTGGAGATGCTCTAGGAAGAGTCTCCTTCCTTTATCATCTTATCTTCACATCCTGTATCTTTAGAAAGAAATCTAGTAGATTTCTAAAGGAAAATACTGGTCACTTTCTAATAATTGTGCCTTTCCAGAATTCCAAATCAGCAGGAAAGACGGTGGTGACCAAAGGCAGAATTTAATGTCCATTTCACTCTTCCTTTGCTATGGCCCAACACTGGCCAGTCCATGTTTTTTGACTTGCCTCCCCTCTTTTTCTCCGTGAGTTCATATGAGAATTAGTTATAGATAGCATCTTTTCTCCCTACTCCTTCCACTGTTGTTGGTGACAAGGAGATGAACAAAATCACTTCCGCTCCTATCTCTATGGAAGAAGTTAACATTTGAACAGGGCAGGTTTTCAATCAGGATGATGAGGAAGGTGTTAAAGGCTAAAGGCACACAACCCCTAGTCTGATCCTGAATGTTTCTGGGCTTTGGTTACTTCTTTGTCGTGCTTTTCTCCCTCATATTCTTGTACTATGTGGTCCTACTATGGGGTCCTTTGGCCAGAGCTTGTCAATACTGGTTTTTTTTTTCCTGGGCAAACCTAGTTTTTAAAGCTGTGTTTCCACTGATTTTATTTTTTCGGAAACACCAGACCAGAATACTACTGTTTGTCAGGACCAACATTGATTTTACCACCAGGTGCAGGAGACAACCACCGTGAATGACCTCTGGGACACATAATAACCTTGCTGCATCCTCCCCAAACCCTTCCTTGAAATTCCATCACAACAGTTACAATACTTAGATTTAACATTTTTGTCTCCCATTAAAATGTAAATGCCCAGAGGAAGAGTAGTGCCCTAAACTCTAGGTATTTGTCCCTTAGGGGGAGATAGACACTTAACTGACCTGAGGTTTGTGTAGGAGGGAGAGAGAGTGAGAACACTGGGATGCCCGAAACTCAGGAAGCTAGGGTTGATGTTGCAGCTAGTTTTTGATGGTGGGGAAGGGAAGATTTGAGGGAGAAGACTCAAAAAGAAGGGCTAGAAACACCAAAGACATGATTGGCTGACTTCACAATCATCTATAGCTCTGGCCTCAGGAAGTATCACTGGGCTACCTGTTCCATTCTTTGGTTTATTAATCCTGGTCTCTGTGGTTTGTATTATTGGTTTCCATCTCTCTGCTCAATCCACCATGTCATTGCCAAGCACGTCTACCCCCTGGGCAATATGATTTGCTAGGATTGCTGGGTCCAAGTTACTGAATCATCTCAAGACTTGGTGCATTTGTTCTGTTGTTTGGCTCCACTTCAGTGCTTATTATTTAAAAAAAAAAAAAAACTATCCCAAAGCTGGCTGACCATTTTCTCTTACTACTGTCCCCTCGTCCATTCAGGTGATCCCTTTCCAAGTCACAAATCCCTTCCCTGCCTTTTATCCATCTCCCTTTCTCGAACCAGTTTTTTAATCTTCTGTGCTACCTCACCCATGTTCAATGGCTCTTCTCTTTCACCGTTAATCTCGGATGTGGAATCCTGTCAAATCTTATTTAAAATCAGTCCTCTTTGTACAGCCACTAAATCTCCTTCATCTTTCATGACAGGGATATATCTTCAAGAGCTCCATCCGACTTGTTGAACATGACTTGCCTTTCCAAGAAGCTCTCCAAGATTAGCAGGTGGGTCTGACACAGGTGTCTTTCACACTACTGGCTCTGCACAGGGACTGAGACCTGTGCAAGAGGACCCATGCCTGGGTCCTTGCAGCCTTCCTTCAATAAAGTGGGCTTTCCCAGGTGTTCTCCTACCAAATCTTTTAAGAATGTTTCCCAGAACTCCTCTACTGTACACCCCTTCTATCCCTAAACAAACCAGATGTTACCCTTGCTGATCTCCTATCTCCCTGCTTGTCTTAAGAGGGATCTTAAAAGAAATATGAGGGATGGCTCTGGCTATTTTCAAATCCTTGGGAATTACTTCCTAATGTATGAATTGCAGTTACTGCCTCTTTACCTCATCTGCTCTTCCCATGATTGCAAATTTAAAAGAAAAAAAAAAACAAAACAGTAAGATGAATAGCCATGTGTTTTCTACTGCTTTATATGATATACTTATATGCTATGTTTTTTGAAGCTTGCCTCTAAGTCAGTTATCCTTAAATATAAACTTGGGATTTGAGGTGGCTCAATATATAATATTCCTTTCCGTATGTAACATGCTTGAATTTAGAACCAATTGAGAAAGGGCATAGGTACATGAAGAATAAACCATCACCTTTAACCCTTTGAGTAAGGGGGTTTTCTGTTGTTTTAATCCTATACTAGATACTCTTTCCATCCAGTCTCTGGAACAGTTGGATAATCACAAGCTTCCTTCCTCAGGGTAGAGCCCACTGGATAGAGTCAAATGTACTCTCTTGGCAGGCAGGCAGTTCCCAAAGAGAGGAGAGAGATGCAGGGTCTGAGGCAAACACACCTATTTTACTTTTCCAAGTCCATCACTCAGGAAAGTCATTCCTCCTTACAGAGTAAATGTATAAGGCATGGGAGGAGGGGACCAAGAGAAGAGTTCCTCTATATGGAAGTTCAAATTGTGGGGAATAGGATCTACAGGAATGTTAGGTTGCATAAGAATTAGTTGTTTGTTTTAAAATGCAGATTCCCAAGGCTCAGTCTGATTCAAGATCTGGGATTGGGTCAAAGGTATCCAAATACATAAAAGAACCCCAAACGATTCTGGCGCAGGCTGTTCATGAACCCACTTTGAGTAATAACACTGTACTAAAGTCTTGTAAGATGTTCTCCAAAAAAGGCATTAACTAGTCAAATGTTTTGGAAAAACTGGGTTTTAAAAATGAAGCACATTTCATTTTTGATTTATAGCAGTATAAATGTTTGAGAGGAGGATACGTGGTATTTTCCAACTATTTTTTCAGAATATCTATTGATCACCTGAGGGACACTCCTCCCTGTCTAACCCCATTTGGAGAGTGCTGAGTTGAGTGTCTAAAAAAAGAAGTAACAATTATAATCTGTACTGATTAGAACACACCTGAAATTCAGCTTGAGGTGCTATTACACTTTAAGAGAGTTGCTGAAAAACCTAGAGCATGTTGAAAGAAAAGCCGATAGGGTCTTTGTGGGTTTGCAGTCGTCTCACCTGAACAATGGTTGAAAGAGTCTAGAGAGCCTCTCAGGCTAAGATGGCAGCTCAAATACACACATCTCAACTCACTCCCTGTCAAAGCCCCATGAAAGCCACGGGAAAGAGTTTCAAAGGACCGGGAAATAAAGAGAGAAGACAGCAGTCCTATTGCGAAGCTGGGAAGCCTGCAGACCAACGGTAAATGAGTTAGTGGACACCAAACAGCTGAATCCAAAACCAAAGGGGAGCAAGAAAGCTGGGTGTCAACATGTTACCCATCGCAGACTCCTCAGAACGCACAGATGGACAGAACTAGTTTCTCTCAAAACTGGTCACAGAGGTGGCAACAAAAGTAAATAGGGTAAAAGCTGGGTAAAAGCTGCTGGCAAAGCAGTCAGATCTCTGGATCTTCCAAAATCTATGCCACTGGGTAACTGACCCTCCCAACTCCAGATAAAACTAGAGGTTTATTCTCTAAAGAGAGTAAAACAGAGCTTTGGGTTGGGTGTTGGCTGGCACAGATGTTGGTGTGATTGAAGATGAAGGTATCCTACTGAAAACAAGGAGATAATCAAACTCTGTATGTATTAAATGTCCAATGCTGGGTTCTCCAGTCCTATTAACCTCCAGACCGAGTCCCTTAGAATACAATTGTCCCAAACAGGAAATCCAAAGAATATATGTTAAGGAATCTGATTATCCCAAATGGAAAGACCAAAACCAAGGCTTCCCCACAATACAGCCAAGCCGATCACCCTACGTGGAAGCTCAAAGTCATAAAGCCTCTTCACAAATGGCTACAACAAGATTCCAAGTCCCACAGGCAATTCCAGAACCTTGCAACTCCCCACTAACAGGCAGTATCTATTTCTCCTCTTCTTGAGACTAGGTGAGATTTTGTGACTCCTTCAATAAATGGACTGTGTTGTATGATTTTTTAGGTTAGGTCGTAAAAGGTGATACAGCTTCTGCCTGGCCCTTTGTCTGGGTTCTTGCCTTGAGAACCTTGCCATCATGCTGTGAGGCAGACCAAACTAGCCTATGTGGAGAGGCCCACTGAAGAGGATGAGGCCCTCAGCCAAAAGCTAACATCAACCACAAGACTCGTGAGTGATAGATTCCAGCCCCCGGCCTTGGAACCTTTCCGCTGAGGCCTCTGTCAGTGTGAAGCAGAAAGGCCAACCTTGCTCTGCTCTGTCTGAATTCCTGACCCGCAGAATCCATGAACATAACAAATGGTTGTTTTAGATCACTACGCTTTGGACTAATTTGTTATAAAGTCATTAGTAACTGGAATAAGCATTAACTCAACAGTTTAAACTTTAATTATTTTGGCGGTCGTCTTCCCTAAACATTTCAAGATCCTTAGAAGAAGCAATTTGCCATCGTGGAATTTAAAAGAATTGTGTTTGTGTGTGTATGTGAGGAGCAGGGAGATCAGATTATGATGGACAGTAGATGGGTACAGTACTCTGTATGATCCATAATTCTCTTAAAAGCTTTTGTGGAATTTTAAACTATTTTCTTTTCTCTTTGATTAAAAAAAATCATAGAGGATGAGACATGAACTCATTACAAGAATAATAAGTTTCAGGATTTTGTAAAATGAAGAGAAAGTTTTGAATAGGCTGAATAGGAATTCAAAGACTACTTATAATACATTCCAGAGCTCAGCAACTTTATTCATATTGCCTGCTGTTTAGGATTATATTCATCACTGCTGCATTCAGTTACAGGTGGGGACATTATTTTGGAAACCTCTCTTTGTATTGTCTTTGTAACCTAGATCTATTACCCATGACATTTTAGCTATTTAATAACTCTGCTGTTCCAACAAAACCTCCCCAAGGAGCACTTCAAGCTCCTAGTGTCCACCAACCTAAGCTCTCCATAGGAGCAATGAAAAACCACAGGTGCGAGAAATCTGAGGATTCCTTCTCTGAGGGGTCGCTCTTCAGTCAGCTCTCTTTTTGTCTTAAAATAGATCTTAGGCTCTATGGAGTAGTTAATCTTAGAAATTCAGAAATGGAAGATTAACCCCCAAAGATTAAGTGATTTTCTAAAATATGTTAATTCCATGTGATTGTTAATTTATTACCTTCTATCCTTATGATGAATGACAGCGTATCCTGCAACCATCATATTGATTATTTTCATCAGGTGAGAACAAAAATTTCCTTGTAAGGAAAATCGATGTCTTTCCTCCAAATGAACGGCAGAAAGGCAAAACCATGCTTATGTAACTTATAAAAGGTGTGAAAGAGATTCTGAAGTTCCATGGCTCACTCGTCTGATGTGACATTTTTCATTTGAAAAAATACTGTTTCCAGTTGGTGCTTGTTAGAAAAATAGGATTCCAAATATTTATAGGAATAAAAAATCTTTATCAGCGTCTCTCCTCCCAAAGAGATTTAGGGTTACCGAATCACTGGCAAAACCCTATCGATTCAGTAAATACTTACTGTGTGTCATTTTTTGCTAGGCTTTTTGATTGGTTCTGGAGAGACAAAGTCAAGTTAATTAGACATGGAATGTGCCTTCAAAAAGCTTACAGCCTAATAGGGAGGTGGCTGTTTATAAAAAAAAATTAAAATGTAAGGTAGAACGTGAGATGGACCATATGGAAGGCAGAGATATACTGAATGAGAGTTAGGAAGAGGGAGAGAAGTTTTGCGGTTGGCGGTGAGGAAGCAGGATGGTGGATTAAAGGAGCGAGGAGTTAGAGAAAGGTGGTTTCATGGTGGAGGCAGGCTTTAAAAACCCACAAAGGATTTGTTCGCGTGAACAATGAAGCTTCAGTTTGGCTGGAGTATCCAAACTTGACATATACCAGTTGATCTTCTAAAAGAGGAGATCCCTGGACCTTTCACCAGACTTAGAGACCCAACCTCCATAGGGGCAGACCTGGGCAGACATGTTTTTAACAGGCTCCTCTTGGGACTCTCCTTGTGGCTGGATTTGGGGATCTCTGGGCTGAAGCGCAGGGTTCACAATGGGGAATGTTGGAGATGAAGTTGGGAAGGTCGGTTGGTGCCAAATACCGAAGGACATTGACTTCCAGGATGCATGTGTGCTTTATTCATTAGTTAGTGGGATGCCAGGAGAGACCCTTGAGTAATGAAGTAACAGATCATTGTGATGCTTCAAGAACAGTGATCTGTGGTGTGTAGAAGATGGATTGGGAAGGAAAAGATCAGAGGCAGAGAGAATAATTAGGTACTACCTATAATTTCCCATTTCTGTAATTTAATTACAAAGTAATTAAAGCATAAACTTTAGGAGTAGCTATGGCAGGGCTGGAAAGGAAAACATGGGTGAACTTCTAATCTCACTCACTCTTGTCTTTTTTACTTGAGTTCTTGTAACGTGTCTTACTTTGATCTTGCCTCTCCCACTGAAGACAGTCTCAGTAAACCCTTAAACACTCCTGACCCAAGTTTTTGCCTTTTGGTTAAAATACATTGTGTTTCAATGTATGGGATAGTATTTGCTGCCATTATTTTAAGAAAAAAAGTATGTTAAGACCGTTGAGTCCTCTGGACTGCAGGATGCTTAAGAATGTCTCAACTCTGGATGCAGCTGATTCTTTGCCAGGAATGGTGGAAGCTGTTGAATTTTTGTATCTACCCGGTACACTGCATGAAAGCAGGCATATAGTAATTTCTTAAAATTTTTTGATTATTGATTTGAGCTCCAATTCCAGTTTCTGAAACTTTGGATTCTGTTCCTTGATTCTCTTGAGAAGTCAGAGAATGTTTTTCTGATACATTTCCTCTCTGATAATCTTTTCTGTGCAGACCCCTCCCACTGCTCCACAGCCTATTCTCATAGACTTAACGGACTCTGATTATCCAGGTCTCCAGATCTCACAAAGGAGTCACTTTAGAGGAGCAAGAAGAAGCCTCGTGACTTCTCATTGGAATCACCTCGCTTTTGAACACATTGCCCCTATTTGGGAAAAGGCTCAAATGCTTGGCATATTACTGGCCTTTCATGTGAATCCTTGCATAGGTAGAAACAGGTATTCTTAGCTCTTCTGTATAAAGGGACATAAATTAAAAGAAGAGAAAGGAAATGCTGTGTCCTTTTAAATGAAAAACATCAGAGGAAGGAAAATGATTATCTGTCTCAAAAATGTATTGGTTTTAATAAATGCACATTAAACTTAACCAAAAAAAGAAAAAAAGACTAAAATGCAAACTAATCTTGAGAAGAACTTAAATTTACCTACTGTGATCTCTACGGTGCCTGTTATGGGCTGAACTGTGTTTCCCCAAAATTCCTATGTTGAAACTCTCGCCCCCAGTACCTTAGAATATGACTGTATATGGCAGGTAGGACCTTTACAGAGGTGATTAAGTTAAAGTGAGTCTGTTAGGGTGGGTTATAATCCAATATAATAGGAGAAGAATGTATAAGAAGAAGAAATGTAGACACACAGAGAAACACCAGGGATGCATGCAGAGAGAGGAATGACCATGAGAGGACACAGGGAGAAGGTGGCCGTCTGCAGGCCAAGGAGAGAGATCTCAGGGGAAATCAAACCTGCCGACACCTTGGTCTTGGACTTCCAGCCTCCAGAATTGTGATAATTGTGATTTCCGTTGTGTAAGCCACCCATTCTGTGGTACTTTATTAGGGCAGCCCTAGCAGTCGAGTCCAGTGCCCCAGGCCAAGGGGAAGTCTCAGGGCCCAGGCAGGTCTCATACCACCATCTGCAGCACGAGACCTAAGTAGTAGTACTTGTGGTGTGAATGGAGCCACCACCTTCATTGCTGACAGCATCCCAGACCCACCAGTGAAAACCTACAGGCGTAAGGATTTCCAGGGTCTGTCTCAGTTTTATCAGAGGGGTCAGTGGTGATACACTGGAGATTGAAAAGACCAAAAGGAGAAGATGTTTTCAGTCTCTTTCCATGTGAACACTTGTATCAAAGTTGAGATGAAATGGAGATTGTTAAAAAGGAACACTCATCCGGGTCATAGCAGACTGTGGCTCCTCCCCCTCTGCTTGCATTCTGGGGGGGGTCTCCCTCAATCAGTGTTCTTGCTCTTACGCCCCGCCCGCCACTTGACCTTAGATGTGGTCCCTCCATCCTGCATTTAGCTTTTATCGCTCTGCCCTATTCAATCACTGCCTGTTTCCACCTCCACCATATCTTGTGTTTCAGAATGTCCCTTTGATCCCCAAGCCGACCTTCCCCTGACACCATAGCTGTGAGCCAATTCCAGCTGCTCCCACAGCCAACTCCAACTTACTGAACCCCAGGCTAGGCCAGAGCTCTGGGTCTGCCTGAGTGGGGGAGAAGAAACTGGGGTGAGCCCCAGTGCAGACACTGCCCCATTGGTTCAATTCACGAGGATTTCATTGCAAAGGGGAGCAGAGCTCTAGTTAGTTAACTTGCACCAGTAATACCACATTCCATCAAATCTAGAACACCATCAGTTGGAACACACAATATTTTTTTTTTTTTTTTTTTTTTTTTCGGTACGCGGGCCTCTCACTGTTGTGGCCTCTCCCGTTGCGGAGCACAGGCTCCAGATGCGCAGGCTCAGTGGCCGCGGCTCACGGGCCTAGCCGCTCCGCGGCATGTGGGATCTTCCCGGACCGGGGCACGAACCCGTGTCCCCTGCATCGGCAGGCGGACTCTCAACCACTGCGCCACCAGGGAAGCCCCCACAATATTATTTTATATACCAATAAAAAAGATTAAATACTGACAAAGAAACTCTAACACACTATCAACTGTAAGATGCCTTAAATTACAGAGTAGTTCAAAAGTAAAAAAAAATGTTTTGTCTTAAAGTGAATGACATGAGATATATAAGCACGAAAATGACATCACTTAAAATAATGATCGAACTTTAAAAAAAAACATATTGCAAAGTGTGGTAACCACCTGAGGTCTGCTGAAATCACGCTGACCTTTAAGTGTATAATACATTTACTCATACTCCAAATATGGGGATATGGATAAGGGCCAGGATGTTTAATGTTCTCCTCCAAATTTCTGGGACTTCAGGAGTACTTCCATCCCCATGCTGACTGCCCACCTGTTCTTCTGCTTTCCATTTGCATCTCATGCCCCATAGCTATTCTCTTTTCTGTGTCCCAAACTGACCACAGCCTCTTTTCCTCCATATTTTAAAATGTTTCTTGCATTTTATTTGTGTGTATCCAATTTTATTGGAGGTTTGTGGCAACAGAGGTGGTGAATATTGCAGAACTGCAAAGTCTTTTGTCTCATAACACAAAGAATTTCCTTCCAGCTGATATTTCCTTCTTATATTTCTCATCCATTAGTTCCATTTTCTCTTCAGCTCCTCTCCTCTCCTCTGTTCTTATACACACTCCAATCTGGCTCTCTCTTTAACTCCCTGTCTGCTTCAGGGAGTTCATGCTTTTTTAAAATCTAAAGCAGCTTGTCAATATATTTGCCCCCAAAAGAAATTATGATACTCCCCCTTGGAGGCAAAAGGAGGCACATTCCCTTGTGTTTGTTGTTTTTGTTTGTTTGGTATAATAGACAGTAAAAGGCACAAATCTTAAGTATTTGACAATTGTGTATAGTCATGTAACAACCACATTAAACAAAATTTAGAGTAGTTCCATCACTCAGAAAGTCCCCTGTGTCCCTTTCCAATTAATTAACAGCCCTCCTCCCTGCCAGTAACCACTTCCTGATTTCTATCACCACAGATTAATTTTGTCTAATATTGAACTTCACATAAGTGGAATCATTGTGTGGTCTTTTGTGTCTGACCCCTTTTGCTTAATGTGCTTTTGAAATTCATTCCTGTCTGGCACATATTAGTAGTTCATTCATTTTTATTGCTGAGTATGATTCTGTTCCATGAATATAGCACTATTTGTTTCTCTTTTCTCCTGTTGATGAACGTTTGGGTTGTTTTCTGTCTGTTGCTATCATGAATAAGGCCACAATGAATATTCGCATCCAAGTCTTTTTGCAGACATATGATTTTCTGCTGTGATTTTTAATTTGCAGTATTTTTTCTCTACTCCTCAAGAAATAAGTAAATTTTCCTAAGCTGGCATTGAAATCTACAACTAATTACCACATGTAGTTTCCCAGGATGTGGTAATGATGGCATGAATTTAACGGTGATTTCTGTCCCAGGGATTTTCATGAACATCTAAACTTGTAATTATTGTGTATGAGACTGTTTACAGAGACTCTACTTTTTTCCTGAATGATATTTTCTTTTTTAAAGTATTTATTTATTTTATTTATTTTTTATTTTTGGCTGTGTCGGGTCTTAGTTGCGGCACGTGGGATCTTCATTGTGGCGTGAGGGCTTCTCTCTAGTTGTGGCATGCAGGTTTTTCTCTCTCTAGTTTTGGCGTGCGGGTTTTTCTCTCTCTAGTTGTGGTGTGCAGGCTCCAGAGCACATGGGCTCTGTAGTTGCGGCATGCGGGCTCTCTAGTTGAGGCGCCTGGGCTCGGGCTCAGTAGTTGTGGTGCAGCATGTGGGATCTTAGTTCCCGGACCAGGGATCGAACCCGTGTCCCCTGCATTAGAAAGTGTATTCTTTACCACTGGACCACCAGGGAAGTCCCTGAATGATATTTCTTTGTTTTAGGTTGTCTGATGCCCTTTGCTGGCCAAATTCTCATTATCTGAACTCTTGCTGTCTAAACACGGGGACTGGATAGATACATATACTTCTTTTTTTTTTTTTTTTTTGAGATGGTCCGACATCTCTTGGTATCTCAACTCTCATTCCTGTCTATCAGAGACCCAGGAACACTCTGATTTAGATACTGAGTTTCACAATGAGATTAAAAATTTCCAAACCTAAATGGAACTTTCCAGTGACAGAATTGCCAAGCTTCTGTTTAGGACTGTGCTTATTTGAGCTCTCTACCCATCACCTTCCAATAAAGGAGACTGGCAGTTCTGTCACTGGAAAGCTCCGTGGTCTAACCATGCAATCTTGAGTAAGTTACTGTGCTTTCCCAGCCCTTAGTTGCCCTTTCTGTAGGATGGAATTATAGCTACGTGCATCAGAGTTGTGAGGAATACATGTGATTGATTGTATGTAAAAGCTCAAGCGTCCTTAGGACTTTGGGTGGGCCGCACGCTTGTTTCTGGCTTGTCTCTGTTTCCCGCTCTAGACCCTTCCCCCCTTCTCCACCCACTGCACCTCCCAGAAGTTTTGACTTCTTCATTCTGCATCACCCAGGCTATCTTTCTTGACCTCTAGCTGCAGGTTGGTTTCGGCCTATGGGAGGCATAAGTGAGGGATTGGGGTGAGGGAGGAAACGGAAGTTTGGGTTCTTGTTCCCCTGGAATCTTTCCCCTTCAGCTGTGGCCGGATCCCTTCTAGTCTAGAAGTCGTAATGGCTTCCTACTACATTTAGTCCCTGAGAGCTCCCATTCTTGGCGGGTTTCTTTACCTCTGCTTATACTGTGATCAAAGGAATAAGAACACAGTCCCTTTGTTACAATCTTCTGAGCTACTCCTTTAAGTGTGCCATTGGTTTTCTTCCAGGGCCCTGAGTGGTGCCCTCTCCCAGGCCTGCAGGTGGTGGTGTTTGCCCCCGATGTAGTTTGCTGCTTAAGAGACTGTGTCTCCGTGCAGCAGCACAAAGTCTGAGCCAGAAGAATCCACCTTTTGGAACCTGGCTCTGTGCAGGCTTAAACGTTTTGTTTATGTGATGAAAATAAGGAGAACGTCATTCTTGAAAAGGGATTTCTTTTTTTACTTTGGGCCAAGCACTCCTTCCCTCCCTCCCCTCCAATACACACACCTCAAAAAAAAAAAGAGAAGATGACGCTCTGGCTTGTATTTATGAGGGAGTTAGGCATGCTGTTCTCCTTTCAAAGCTCTTCACATGGAGAGGAAACTGGCCTTGACATTTACACAATCCAGGAGAATTCCAAATAGAATTTGGACAGATTGGGAAGTTACCATCTTGGAGTGTGTGGGGAAACAATCCTGGTGGGAAGATGTGGTGACATATATGAGACAATCCATAGATGCTAGGAATGTGCTGCTTTGTATGTGCCTCTCCACTTCACGATCCGATGGGATTGCCGAAAATATGCATATGTTCTTTATGATATCACATGAGGAGACCATCCAATTAAAGCACTCGACAATAAACGCAAGGAGTATAATTTCTGAGTATATTTATGATTACTTAATGTCAACAAAAGGGTCTTTTAAACACAGCACATTCCTTCCCCTGCACTAGCAGATCAGGCTAAACACATCCAAATGCATGAACTATAAAAGAAGGAAGAGGCAGTGCCGGCCCCGAGCTCTTTGGTTTCTGCATCTGGCCAGCGTCCACTGGGAGAAATGTAAGTCATAGTTTACCACATGGATTACAAATGTGCTGAATTGCAAGAATGATTATTAAATGAAAATACCATAGCACCTGCAGCTTGTCCCGGAAAATTCCCCCAGGGCATTGTGGATGCTTTTTTATTTTTATTTTTTTTTTTTTTGAGGAAAAAAAGTAAGACAGGGTGAGATGCAAATGGCAACTCCAGCTGCTTATGGTAGCAACTCCATCAATGTTCCTGAAGGGTTTGCAGAGGCCATTCAATCAATCTGAGCTGCTTCCATTCTCAGCATGAGTGTGGTGAGGGAGAGGCTTGGGGAATCTCATTAGCCTCTTTCCTTTGAGGTTTGGATGATCAAGAAAACGAAAATAATAGTAATGTAAATGGCAAGTGCTTTTGAAAACAAAGCACATCAGTGCAGGAGGAAGCATGAAACTGGCTCCATAGCTCTGGCCCAGCAGTAGTGTTTGTTCTGTTACAAGGTCAGGGCTTCTTCTGGAAACAGAAACTGAGTGGCTATGTGGATTTTGTTGATTTAATACATGATTGTGTATATATATATATAGAACATTCTGCACATATGTAATATTTGGCCATGTTTCAATTAGCTTCCGTGTGTATGTGTATGTGCAGGCACATGCATGTGAAAACAAACAAAAAAATAAAGTTAGGAAGAGTTCAGTGAGGTGGAATTTAAAATCACAATACCTAGAGTCAGTTACCACCCTAACCCTGTAAGTACCTGGGCAAGTCACTTCACCTTTCTGAGCCTCTGTTCCCTCGTATGTAAAATAGGGATGATGCTTAAAGCCATACTTATCCCACAGGTAGCTGTCAGGATCAAATGAGGTACTTCGTGTGAAAAAGCCTTGAATATGGTATACCGCTAACTAAATAGTGGTCATTATTATTAGAAAGAATTTCTTGCTGCTAAAAATCTCACACATAAGTATAACTCTATCAGATGTGTCAACATAAATATGGTTCACACATATCTGGAGATTGGAATCTGAGGAGAACACTTCACCTTTAGGTAACCTCTTTTGGGTTTTCTCCTAGTAAAGACACTGCAGACATTTAAATTTCTTTTGAGGGTTGGAGAATCAAAGATAAATTGATGGAATATGTGCTTGTACTTTTTTTTTTGTGGTACGCGGGCCTCTCACCGTTGTGGCCTCTCCCGTTGCGGAGCACAGGCTCCGGACGCGCAGGCTCAGCGGCC
>NC_041225.1:39832619-39856405 GCF_002837175.3 Physeter macrocephalus
TGTGGGATCTTCCCAGACCGGGGCACGAACCCGTGTCCCCTGCATCGGCAGGCGGACTCCCAACCACTGCGCCACCAGGGAAGCCCCTATACTTTTTTTTTTTAAACTTAGCTTTCGTAGTACAGATATGACATATTATCTTTAAAGAGTTTGAAAATATTGGTGTTTGCACCCCTTTTCTGCCTCCACCCCCCTTTCCACTGCTGCTGACAAGTGCAGACTTCTAAAGGGGGGTTCTATGGTGTCCCCTGGGCCCTGGGGTTCATGGTGCTGATTGGGATAACTGGTGAGAAGAGGACCGAAATGAGCCAAAAAGCTGACTTGCCTTGCCTTATAGAAAAGCCAGGGGAAAGGCAGAGATCTGGAAACGTGGGAGGAAGGTGACATTAGAAAAAGGTGAGAGCCTTTGGGAGTTGAGTTTTGCAACACTTGGGGCAGTTTTGAGACAGTAGGAAAAGAGATTTCGTGAAGACTGCCGTGCTGTGATGAGTGATATTTTGGAAAGATAACGGTTTAAAGAAACGGTTTTGAAGATATTTTTTCCTCTACATTGTGCATTGCCACCCCCACTTTGCTCTTTTCTCAGACTTCAGGAAATAAAGTTCTTTGCAATTTCTCTTGAATGCCAGTCTTAGATCTCTTCTGAATTCAATTGTATGTTGAGCTGGAACACTAGGTAGCTCAGCTTTATGTGGGTTACATAAGGATAATTTTAAAATGACCATTATAAGAATTTTAACATTTATTTTGATGCTGAATAGATAATAAGTTATATTTTCAGTTATGAAAAGATGCTGGCATATTTTGTTGAGGAATATGTGGTAAAGTGAGGAAAAACAAATGCACAAGACATGTGTGAATCTATCTGTATCTTCATAGCAAAATGTGGAATGACAGAAGACTGAGAGAAAGCCAGAAACTCTATTGAGAAGTTCTTTTTTTTTTTTCTTACCCTTGTGCCTCATATATTGGATGGCAATAGACTTACAAAAATTTTTTTTAGAGGGATACATACAGCTTTATTTTTTTAAATATCTTTATTGGAGTATAATTGCTTTACAATGTTGTGTTAGCTTCTGCTGTACAACAAAGTGAGTCAGCTATATGCATACGTGTATCCCCATATCCTCTCCCTCTTGTGTCTCCCTCCCTCCCACCCTCCCTATCCCACCCCTCTAGGTGGTCACAAAGCACTGAGCTGATCTCCCTGTGCTATGCAGCTGCTTCCCACTAGCTATCTATTTTACATTTGGTAGTGTATATATGTCCATGCCACTCTCTCACTTCGTCCCAGCTTACCCTTCCCCCTCCCCGTGTCCTCAAGTCGATTCTCTACCTCTGTGTCTTTATTCCTGTCCTGCCACTAGGTTCATCAGTACCGTTTTTGGTTTTTTTTTGGTTCCATATATATGTATTAGCATACAATATTTGTTTTTCTCTTTCTGACTTACTTCACTAAGTTCCTCATCACAGTGCAGACCCTCTACACAAGTAATCAGACACCTTTTCTGCTGCACTGTATCTTTAACTGTCTACAGGGAGTCCTGAACCCCTGTTCTCTTCCAACTGGATGAGATTGTTGGGATCATCTGCTCCTATCCCCTCATTTCATGTAGAGAGCATTCAGGCATAAACTGGCTTTGAAGGACTGACCCAAGGACAAATAATTAGCTAGAGGCATCTGATCCCACAGTTCAGTGTTCTTGGGACCACATCATGCTTTCCTGCAAAAGATCCTCATAGAGATACACAAGCTCAGGACTCTTCTAAAAGAGATGCCCCAGAGATCTGGGTGATGGAGAGAAAATAGTCTTGCCACACACTGGAACCACGTGACAGAAGTGCCTGTTGTGTTGTCCACCGGGACCCTTCCCTACGCCAACAGCAGTAAGCTGCTGCAGGCAGGAAGCAAGCTGCTGCAGGATGCAGTGTGTGGACCTCCTGCTGGGAAGGCTTCCTCCACTTGATGAATCCATCTTTAGGAAATGGCCATCCCTGTCTGTCTTACAAGGGGCCTGCAAAATGATGTTCATAATCTCCCTGGCTGTTAAACTGAGATTTCACACCTGTAACATTCACCTCTGCTTAATATGCACGCTCAGCATTAGGCAGGAAGTAAGCTTTCTTTCAGTGACTACATGTGCTGATACATAGGATTCCATTTTCCTTCTTATAACAGATTGGCAAAGGCTTGAGATGACATGAATGTAATGTGGCTGGAAAACCGTAGCTCGAAATTCCTAGACTACGTGAAATCTTTTTAAAATCTTCTTCCTATTCCTAAAAATTTGTTTTCTAGGTTCAGTGAGAAGAGCTTCACTCATGGAATTGGAAAGAAAAAGTACAAATGTACTATATTTCCTGACTATAATCAAACTGGAAACATCATGTAAACATGTAGCTCTTATATTTTAGTTCTTCTGGTTTAAATTGCAATCTTCCATCTCTGAGTTATGTGTAAACCAAAGTGAGGACTGTGGGAAGAAAATGCATGGCTTTGTTCAAGTTCTGAGTGTTTGAGTATTGGCGGGAATTAGAGATTGAGGGAGTCACAGGAAATCATGAAAAGTCATTTTGTATAATTGCCTCTCCTCCTGCACCCTCTCCCTGTTATGCCTCTTTAATTATTGAAGTTCCTTGGAAATTTCTTCTGGCTTTTACAGGGGACAGGAGACTACTCTTGCTTTTGATAACCCAGTAGAGAATCCAAAAATACAGAAAGATACAGGAGTATTTTACTTATGTCTAACCTAATTTCTGAGTACAGATTCCTGCTTCTGGCTGTGATGCTGTAGCTTGTGATGGACTTAACCTCCTGCGAGAACACTAGAAGCTTGATTTTAAAAATGTCTCCAAAGGCATGAGGGAGCTTCTGACACAAAAAGGAGGTGAGGGAACAGATCCTCGAGGGGAAGGAAGTTCAGTGAGGTGAACACACTGATTTCCTACTCAGGACACTTGGCAGTCTTGGGTGTGGGGTAAGAGCTTGAGAAGCCAGTCAGAGAACCAGTTCTCATGGATAGGGAGGTGATAGAGTGTTAGGTAATATTAAGGTATGGAGAGCAAAAAATTGGAACTCTGGACCTTCAAGGCAGCTACAGCTTGAGGGCCAAGAAGAGAGGGAAGGTGCAGAGAAGTGAGCCTGTTGTCTGGCTCACTGAAAAACTTCCAGTTTTTCCTCCAGGCATTTGACAATTAAGCCGTGTGAGGCAAGAGACTGCGAGGCTAAACAGAAAGCAACTGAAAAGAAGAACAGATTATGTGATGCCAAGAAATAAAAAAGTAGAGTTTAGAACTTGGAAGAGAGGAAGGACCCATTGCAGACACACAGGCTCTCAGTCGGGACCACTGGAGGGTGATATTCTACAAGTGGAGGCCAACCAGAGGTAGACCATGCCTTTCAATGGTACAGTCCAGTCTCAAATCATTTCAGTCTCAGATTGGATTGAGGCCATCTGTCTCCTGCTTTCCACAAGAGAGGTTGAATCCTCTCTGAAAGATGACATCATCCAAAGCATGAACATTTTCAATACACAATAACTGACATTCAGTTAAAAATGATCAAGCATGTAGAGAAACAGAATCAATCAATAAATAGACAAGAGAAACAGGTAACCCAGATATTAGAATTATTAGATATGGTTTTAAAATAATTGTGATTAATGTGTTCAGAACAATAGATGGCAAGGTAGAGAATTTTATCATAGAACTTGGATCCATATAAAATAATCAAGTGGAAAATCTAGAACTGAAAATTCTAATATCTGATATTAAAAAGTGAATAGATGAATTTAGCAGCAGACTAGACAGAGCTGAAGAAGAGCTCAGTAAGCTTGATGGTAGGTTAGTAAAAAAATATTTAGAGTGAGGCATGGAGACAAAAAGAGGTAAGAATTATAGGGAAGAATATAGAAGACAGAGATACGGTAAAAAGTCTAATACAGGGTTTCTAAACTTCTGCATGATTGACATTTTGAGTCAAATAATTACTTGTGGGGCATATTTGCCTTGGGGCAAATAAGTAAATCATCCCCAGTTGAGAGTCACTGGTCTAGCATAAGTATAATGTCAGAGAGAGAATGAGGCAGAGACAATACTTGGAGAGAAATGGCAGAGAATTAACTGAAGAAGTGCTACAAAGCAAACACCTAGGCATATCACAACTGCTCACACCCAAAAATAAGGAGAAAATCATAAAAGTAGCCAGAGGAAAAAAGATCCATTACTTTTGAAAGAGTAACTTTAAGACTATCAGCTGATGCTCAAAAGAAATGAAGAAAACTATGTGACAGTAGAATGGTATCTCTAAAGTGCTGAAAAAAAAAGCCAACTTTGAATTCTATAGTCAGCAAAAATATCATTCAGAAATGAAGAAGAAATAAAGACATTTCTGACAAAAGCTAAGAGATCTCATTTCTAGCAGAGAATAACCGACAGAAAATACTAAAGGGAAATGTAGGAAGCAAGAAAGAACAGTGGAAAGGTTAAATATGTGGGTAAATCTAAATTAATATTGACTCTAAAGAGCTAACAATTATGTCTTATGAGATTTAAAGGTTATGTATAAATAAATATATATGGTAACAGTAACTCAAGATAAGGAGGGGTTGTACAGAAAAGAACTAACAGAGCAGGCCTGAAACCGCTCTCATTAGAAAGGCCTGCTTGCAAGCTTGACCACCCATCTGGGAACTTGAATTTCCTGAAGTTTCCCTCCATTCCCTGAACTGAGAAGAGTGGCTCTCTGTGCCCAGACTGTTTGTGCAAGCAATATGGTTTGTGCTGAACACCTGCTTTCCTTCTGGAAGTCTGGATTGTTGGTATGTATGAGACAGAGGGTGTCTAAATGACTAGTACCCAGTCAATAACATGGATGCTGAGTCTCTAATGAACTTCCCTAGTAGACAAGCATTTGATACATGTTGTCACAACTCGTTGCTGTGGGAATTCAGCACATCCTGTGTGATTCCACTAGGAGAGGACTCTGAAGTTTGCACCTGGTTCCTTACAAACTGCGACATGTGCCTTTTCCCTTGCTGATTTTGTTTTGTATCCTTTCGCTCTATCAATCAAAGCTATAACAATATGTGGAGTCCTGTGAGTCCTCCTGGTGAATCACTAAAACTGAGGATGGCCTTCAGGACCCCAGATAGAGGATCTATTAACCTTCAAGGTTCAAAGTGTCAAGATTTCCAAGGCTCTTTCAATGGTAGGGAGATTGTAAATGTACAAGTTTGTATTAGTTTCTAATAAAATAAGAATGTGCATTGTAGTCTTCAAGATAACCACTGAAAAAGAGTAAATAAATGTTTACTTAATGAGCTAATGGAGGTGGGAGATGGGATAATAACAAATAATTAAGCCAAGGAAAGGCAAAGAAGGAGAAAAAAAGAAATAATGAATGGGGCAGATGAAAAAACAAACATTAATATGGCAAACGTAAACCCAAATATATTAGCAATTCAGTTAAATGTAAATGGCCTATATATTCAAACTAAAAGATGTATCAGACTAGATTTTATTAGAAGTCCAACTATACACTGCTTAAGGGAGATACACTTTATATATAAGGAGACAAAATAGATCAAAGCATGAAAGAGATGTATTGGGCAAACCAGTGGCACATTGGAGCCATCTCATGAGGATTTACAAGAGAAGATTGTTAAGCATTCAGGAATTTTGAAAGTCAGTTGTTTGCTTTGGTTGCTTGAGATTGGCTGTGGTAGGAGCATTCATGCCCTGGAAATCTGCAAATGCTGCAAATCAGGGATTTTCACTTCTCAGAGAGCCAGGACACCACTGATCCAACCTTAATCACAGGAAAGCTGATTTGGCTATGCTAATAGTCTTCTCCAAGGCAAGAAACATTATCAAGATAAAGAATTCATTTCTTAATTATAAAATGATTAAGCCACTTGGAAGGTAATATAACAATTTCAAATTTGCTTATACCTAATAGCATATCTTCAAAAAATAAATAACAAAATTAACAGAATTTAAGGGAGACATATGCAGATTCACAATCATGATGGAAGATATCAGTACATCTTTCTCAATAAATTCTAAATCTATTGGAAGAATTGCCTGCCTCTGCTACCCTTATGACATGGAATGGAGGTATTAGAATTTCTCGTCTGTAATCTTCAGACTTTTTAAAGTCTGAAGCAAAGATTTCCCAAATAGAGGCCATCACCCTACCCACCTTTAACTGTTCAGCAAAAGAAATTTTGGGTACTTGATATGGGTAATGGCTACTCATGAGTGTCTTCATAGTAAGTCAACATTTTTTGAAAGCCAGTTTGCATCATTCCCTGATCCAGGTGCTGATGATACCAAGAGGAGAAAGATAACCTTGTCCTTACTCTCAAGAAATTCTCCCACAGGAATGAGAATTCTGAACCCCACGTTAGGCTCCCCAGCCTGGGGGTCTGGCATTGGGAGGAGGAACCCCCTGAGCATTTGGCTTTGAAGACAAGTGGGACTTGATTACAGGAGATCCACAGGACTGGGGGGAAAACCTACCTAAAGAGGCAAAAGACCTATACTCCTATAACTGTAAGATGCCAATGAAAGAAATCAAAGATGACACAAACAGATGGAAAGATAGAGTGGATGGCTGTGCTTGAGGGAACAGGTTGAAAGAATCATCAGAACTGCTCTTAAACTATCAATGCCATTCTGTTTTCAAGGGGTCCCATTGTGTGGTTTCCCATATTTTATTTCTTCTCTACAATGTCTTATGATAAGTTTCTGTCATTTGAGGTAATCTCGTACCTCGGAAGAGCTTAACCCTTAAGCCAAGTAATGGAAAGGACTAGTGATGTTGGTATTTTCCTGGGAAGGAGGAGGAAAGAAGATTCTATCTCTGTGAGAAGATGGAGGATTTAAGATCAGCAGAGCCTCTCTGTCACGTTAAGGATGCCGCACATACCTGGGAGGGTACCTTCAGAGGCATGTGAGTTAATACAAAGTACATAGTGGCCATCATCATCTGTACTGGGTTTTTAAAAAATATATTTATTTATTTATTTGTTTGTTTGTTTGTTGCACCAGGTCTTCGTTGTGGCAGGTGGGCTCCTTAGCTGCAGCAAGCAGGCTCCTTAGTTGCGGCTCCAGGAATTCTTAGTTGTGGCACGCTGGCTCCTTAGTTGCAGCCTGCAGGCTCCTTAGTTGTGGCACGCAGACTCCTTAGTTGTGGCATGCAAACTCCTAGTTGTTGCATGCATGTGGGATCTAGTTCCCTGACCAGGGATTGAACCCGGGCCCCCTGCACTGAGTCTTATCCACTGTGCCACCAGGGAAGTCCCTGTATTGTTTTAATACTTTTATTGCATTTATTTTTTATGAGGACTGAATGAGTTAACACAGGTACAGCACTATGCATGATATTCATTGGAGATTTCTTTTCCTCTTTCCTTTGAGAAAGAAGGTGAACAAGACTCATAAGTTGGCTAGAAAGGGTTAAATTGAGAATGAATAATTTTTATTTTCTAGCTTAAAAAGTGATACAGTTCACACAATCAAAAAACGGGCATGTTTTTAAGGAACTGCATTCTCCACTCTTTGGTACAAATCCTCTATTACAGCGAAGTCAGCGCCTGCCCTGGACTCCTAGTAGCCACGCACAATCCTTCCTCTGCGTCAGTGGTTCTCAAAGTGTGGTCCATGGACCAGCAGGATGTACATCAACTGGGAACTTGTCAGAGATGAAAATTCTTGGAACCTCATCCCAGACTCATTGAATTAGCATCCCTGGCAGCCCAGGAATCAGTTTTAACCAGCCCTGCAGGTCACTGGTGTACACTCAAACTGGGGAACGACTGCTCTATCCCTTTACTAATGCAATTTCCCCAGCTTGAGATGCTCTACTGGCTTCTCTCTCCATATTCAATGTCTGAAGCCAGCCTCTCACTCTGCTTTCTCTAGGAAGTCATCGTAAACTTCCCAAAGGCCAAGGAAGTTGTGCTGTCTTGTGGAAACATCAACACACCTAAGCTAATCCATATCCAGTTTTAAGTTGTTCTCTAAATGGTTTCATGCACGTGAGGCAATGAGCAGGAATGTTCCTTGAGGGTAGGATTTTTGAAACCTCGCTTCCACCCCTCGAGTAAATATACAGTAATTTTATGCACTGAATTGAAATCACACAAAACTCCTTTATCTTTGCTTGGAAAACAACGATAACCCCCTTTAAAGTCAGGAGTAACATCCCAAGACAGACTGGCCTTTCGTCTTCTTCCTGCCTGAGATGTGGACATCTAAGCCCTCAGTGAATGGACCTTGGAGGCCTCTCTCCCAACACTTAAAAATTCTCTCCTTCACTGGCAAACATGCTGGGGAAGCCAGCTTTCCTTTTCCTCTTAAGACATTGGGATCTTATTGCAGTTTTGGAAGTGTGGCTGAATTTTTAAGAGAACCTCTGAGAAAAGGAGATAAGGCTTAAAAGTCTCCACCAATTTGCCTGCCCCCTTTAAGACCTTAAGAAACTCTTCGGGTCCATTAAAATGTTTTCCTTTAATTTTTAATTTTTGTTTTACGATAAGGCTAATTAAAGCAACACCTGTTTGGAATGATATAGTTGGTGCTGGGTCAACATTTCCATTGGTTTATAATCCAGCTGTGAAAACTCAATTTGAACTAAAACTTGGGTGTATAATATCCAAACCCAGGGGGATTCAAAAGAAACACTAATATACCAGTGTGCTTGTTAGGGGGCAAAACAAATAGAAGCAAAGTGGTTTCAGGTGCTCTTTAGCACTTGCATAGTGTGCAAACACTTTTACGACCATGGTTTGTAGGCCTTCAGCTCCTCATGTAGGTAGGATACCTTTGGATATTTAAAAGGAATGACAAGAGGCCAGTTAGTCCACGTGAAATACTAGCTACTGTGCACGCGTGGTAATGAGGCTTCTCTCATCAGAAGGGCCTTAAGAACTGAAATGACTGCTCTAGTGTCTCTCTGGATTTAAGACCACCTGAAGGTGTCCTCATGTGACAGATGACAGTGTGTCTTGAAGACCAGTGGGCTGCTTTCTGTTCCTCTTCTTCTATTGGGAGGCTGAAGCAGAGATTTATTTGCATGTCCTGTAAAGAAACTGGAACTTGGCTTCAGGCTGGAAATGACACTACAGACCAGAACTTGCCCTACAATGGTTCCCAAACACTTTTTAATACCTACAGAGAGACCAATAAGTGAAGCAGATAAAAGTGGAGCTGCTCAGATTGAATTAGTGGGAGAGCCTAGAGCGTCCACCTGACTCAGCTCAAAGATACTCAGAAGCCCGGCAGAGGCCTGGTGGAATCTCTAAGGCAGTGAGAAGCATAGTTGGAAAACTACTGTCCTGCCAATGATCATAGCAGGTAACCTAACTCTAAGCTTTATTTTGATATGTTCATTTTGGAGCAAAAGTTTGGCCAGTTGATCACAGGAGGTAAAATAAGTGTTTAGCAGGCTTTGTTGAAGATAACCTTCAAGAAAGCTTTAAGCTCCAAAGAACTGGTGGAGACCAGGGTTCTGGTCCCAGCTGACCCAGTAAAGGTTTTTGTGTGTGAACCTTTTGTAAGTTCCTGAGCCCCAGGATTTTTTCCTGGGAAATAGGGATGGGAATTCCTGCCAGGTTCATAGTTTTTTTTTTTTTTTTTTTTTTTTTGATGGAAGTGGGGAATCAAATAAAATGATGAATTTTAAATTATTCTGCTATTAAATTAAAGCTATTCAGAGGGTCTAAGATGAAGTAGAACGTGAGCTACTGTATCAGAAGTATAAGGCCCAGAGGAAGGAGATTTTTCCTGAAACCATTTCAAGAAGTTGTACGGATCGCATATGGATAGTCTCACCAGCCCTACATGTCTTCGATTCCTTTTTTCTCCTCATTTTTCTCACATCCCAGACACTCATGCTACCATGTCTGTCCTGTGTTTGCTGTCATTCTGGAGAAATATTTGCCTAATCTCAACTAACCATAGCCCCTTCAAGCTGGGCAGGGTGTTAGAGATGATGCTCTCTGCCTTCTAATGTTACATTGGGAAATTCCAAGCTTAGAACTCAGGTCCCTGGATTCCCAGGCCAGGATCTTCTGAATAATGGTGGAGGTGCCCAATTACTGCCACTGCTGTGGACAAGGATGCTGCCACCCTGACACTGGCCACGTTCCCCTCGTGTCTCTTGCTCTCTGTCTGGGATCATGGGAAGCCAGAGGCTCTTACATTCAAAGGCTCCACTAGGGAGCGGCTGGCCATTTCTTAAAGAACGCTTGGCAGGCAGCAAGCAAGGGTCCTATGCCCACTCTCTCATCTCAGAGGCATATGATGATTTGCCACCTTCCAGCACGCTCTCTCCTGACATCAAACCCTTCTCCTAAAGTTGTCAGTGATTGAAAACAGCAATGATTGTGTCTAGACACTCTTGGGGATTTCCTTTAATTAATGGATATAAATTTGAGTCAAAGTTATGAATTTCTGCTGGCTGGATTTTAAGTATCAGGAGATATAACACTGTAGAAATGATAATATCTTAGTACCAAAACTGCATTTCCTGAACTGTCTTTACAGTCAGGAATAGCAAAAATACTCTGTGTCAGGTTATGTGCCCTGATTGTTTTGGTTTCCAAAAAATAGGATTCCCATAGATAGGCAGGGAGTGGGGAGCCCTCAGTTGGTTAAGGGCACATCGTGTGCCTTGGAGGTTATGAAGCCAGGAAAAATTCAGGAGAGGAGGTGAGGACAATGAATGGCTTCTGTTTACAGTTGACAACCCAGTGACGGCTGGAGAGCCCTCTGGAGGCCCAAAGAGCCATCTGTCATGTGAGCTCAACAGCAAGCTAACTCCACTTGATAGGATGGGGCTGGAGGCCACTGAGGGCTTCCAAGCCTCCAGTCCCCTGGGGAGAGAGTATGCACTGTCTCTAGAGAGGTTGGGAGCCTCTTCTTTCCACTGGGCTTCTCCACAGTTATCTCACACTACTCACCAAGCTAGAATTTGACCTGTGCTCTCCTAATTCCTTTTCCATGTGACTCTTCAGAGATAGGGCTCCCACATAACATTCCCAAAGCCAGTCACACTGTTCTGTGACTGTAACAGAGAAGCCCCAGAAATGAGATCGAGTGGTAGCTGCTTCCTAGGGCAGCTGGGGTTGAACTGAATCCGTTCTCATCAGCCCAAGCCCTTCATTTCACCAATGTGAACTCAGGGTATGGAAGTCAGAACGGTTCACTCCATTAGTGGTGGAACAGATCCCAAAGTCCAGATCTCTTGCTTGTCCTTTCCTGAGACTGGACCCATCCTGCAAGCGTCCTACAAGCAGAGTCCTAGAGGAAATAGAGGATTCTTGTTTGAACACGTCTTCCTGGGGAGTTTCTGGACAAATGCCAGGAAAGGGACTTTTTATGAGCCGTTTCTTCAGGCTGAGCTCTAAGCTTTCAAGCCAAAGCAGAGGCTTCTGGGCCCCAGGGTTGAACAGCAGTTGAGGAAGGCATACCGTAGGTCCACGTGCTGCACTGTGCTTTCACCCTACATTCCTGTTTAACACTCTAGAATCTGGCAGTGGCACAGAGAAAGTTTTGTTCCCTTTGCTGCCCTGCTGTTCATATCAGGTGTCAGGGATGAGGATGGGTTTCTACCTGGAGGGAAAGATAAGGAACTTAGGAGTCAGTTGATCTGACAATGTTTTGTCAGTGATCACCTGTGAGCGAATTTAAGAGATGTTTAGTAGGTAGAAATGACAGGACATAGTAATTGAATGAGTTGAGGAAAGGGAGGAGTACAGTGTGCATCCCAGGTTAGACATTGAGCCCCTTTGCCTAAGTCTTGAATAAGACGTCTGAAGTAACAAGTGAACAAAATAAAATCTCATAGGATTAAGTGCTCTGTTGTGTGCCAGAGACTAGAAATGTTGTAGTTTTAAGATAAAGGAGATAATAAGGAGGATTAGAGGCTGAACTGGGAAGATCTTTCTCACTGTAAAAGGAAAACAAGAGATGGGGCTTAATTCCCACCCTACACTCCCACCCTCACACCCCAGTGTGGGCTGGACTTAGTGAGTCACTTCCAAAGAATAGAGTCAGGTAAGGGAAAAGCAGAAGCTTTACAGTGGAGAAGCTACATTAACCAGGTGATCAAAGTTAATGTCATCAGTGTTGCCATATGCATTTCATGTACCCCCTGATATGAAGTGATGAGGAGAGTACCTCTGTGGTATTATTTCCCCAGATTGCATAACCCCAGTCTAAGCATGAGAAAAACTCAGACTGGCAGACATTCTACAGGTTACCTGGCCTACACCTCAACAGTGTCAAGGTCATCTAAAAAAAACAAAGACTGACCAGAATATATCAGGAAGATATGGCAACTAAATGCAATGTGTTACCCTGGGTTGAATCTTGGGATTGAAAAGGACTTTGGTGGAAAAGCTGATGAAGTCCAAATAAATTCTGGAAGCTAGGTAATAGTAATACACCCATGTTGGTTTCTGAGTTTTGAGGAACGTACCATGGTAATGGAAGATGTTAGCAATGTGGAGAACGGACTGGTTTTGCAACTTCTCTGTAAATCTAAAATTATTGCAAAACAATAAGGTTATTAAAAATAAAACAATAGGGGCTTCCCCGGTGGCGCAGTGGTTGAGAGTCCGCCTGCCGATGCAGGGGACACGGGTTCGTGCCCCGGTCCGGGAAGATCCCACATGCCGCGGAGCGGCTGGGCCCGTGAGCCATGGCCGCTGAGCCTGCGCGTCCGGAGCCTGTGCTCCGCAACGGGAGAGGCCCCAACAGTGAGAGGTCCGCGTACCACAAAAAAAAACAAAAAAAAACAACAAAAAACAAAACAACAATAACCCACCCACCAGCCAATAATGTCTTTGGGCCCTCTCTCTCTCCTTTCCTAGCTGAGCCTGCTGAAATACCACATTCACATGTACTGTCCCTCCCCAGCCCTCTTCTTTCTGGTTCTGCTGTACAGGATGCCGCTCTCTGTGGCATAGTTGACACAGCTGACCACTTTCTCCCCATGAAGCTCTGTCCTCCTTTGGTTGGTGAGCCCCTAGGGTCTCGTGGCCGACCTCCTGTCTGCTTATCCTGCCCCTGCTCCCTGCGGGATCTTCCCTTCCCTGTGTCTTCAGTTTCCACACACTGTGTATACCGGTGGCTCTCCTTTTTCCTGAAAATTCTCCTGCCTACTAGAAACTCCTACTACTGTCCCACAGGTACTCACTCAAAGTATCCCCAGACTAAATTCCTTTTTCTCATTCCACTTCTCTGTAAAACTCCCTCTAGTCCCTACCTTGGTGAACAGAATTGCCATTCATCCAGTCGTCTGAGCCAGAATCTTGAGAGTTTACTCTGGTCATTGCTTCCCTCCTACCCTGTGATGGCGTTAAAGATCCCTTAATCTATCCTCTCCTCTCCTCTCTCCACTTTGCTGCCTTAGCATACATTCTTAGCTGCCCTAAGGATGCGGTCCCCAACTGGATTCTTTCCCTTTATTTCTGCACCTCTTCAAACCGATCTCCGCATTTCTGACAATGATCTCTCTAAAAACAAGACCTAAACACGTGGCTTCCCTTCTGAAAACCTTCAATGACTTCCTAGTACTTTGAAAAAAATATCCAAACTTCTTTTACATGGTATTCACAGGCTCTGGTCATCTGACTCTTCGTGCCTGTTCAGTTTCATCCTTTTCTGCTCCTCCATGTGTTCCCTAGATTTTATCCACAGGCAGATTCTTTATAGTTCTTCTCTGACACATCACACCTCTCCCTCTCTGTTGATCTCTGTGCACCTAGAGGGTCCTTCCTTCGCGACAGCCCACTGTCGCCCACTCCATGTTTTATGGCTAAACTTCTTCATGCCTCATCCTCTGATAAACTGAAGCGCAGAGAGATTCGGCGCACGCCCCCTCTTAACTGATGGGAGGTGGTCTTTCTCACTGAAGACCTTGAGCTGTTGGGAGTTTTCCAATGTTGGTTGGTTTGTTTGGCGATGACTTGCCAGAGAAATAAAAGGGGTTAGAGCATGTGGTCTGTTGGTTACCAGAATTCTTTACAAAAGGAGGAAGGAAAAACTGGTGAGGAGTTAGGGGGCCCTTTGTACATTTGAGGCATGTGAGATTAAGAGGGAAAAAAAGGCAAAACGCTCTGCAAAATGGCGGACTAGACCCCAAATTTAAAACGTTAATTTATAATGATAATCCCCGAAGAAAAACATCCACTTTGGCAATGGATTCCCAAATTGAAATGGCTGATGGATGGTGAGGGAGCGACTGCTGAGATGAGGTATGATGCTGTCCATGCAGAAGAGGGCCGGAAGTGCCTGAGTTATGGGCTCTAACTCCACCTGGGGCTGTGAGTAAATAACAAAGTGCCAGAGTGAGGCTCCAGATGGTTTGTGTAGCGAGTGTGACCAGGACTCCGCAGAGGAATCGGAGCCTCTGGTAATTCAAACCGGGCCTGCCTTTTTATGTTGTAGCAATTCACGAACTTGCCAGAGAGCGTCTACTGGGTGTACCAGTGGCTCCTTGACAAAAACAGACTTCCTTGGAAACGGCTGATACAGAATTTGGAGGCCGTGTCACATCTGGCCAGAGCCCACTGCTTTCTGGAAGGTGATTATTGATCATTTCAGAGAAACCTCAGGCTCAGATCCCCAAGCTTATATGCATGTCAGCCTACCCTGTCTATTGCAGAGTGAATGTTCTGGGTCGGAGGAGGCGAAACTGGAATAAGACGGTGAAGTAACAATTCTTTTTAACCCCCACCGTCAGACCTCGTTTTCTCCCCCTCACTGCTGGGGCTGCCTTGATCAGAGTAGCAAGGACGGTTTTCACAGAACTGTGTGAAAAACATGCAGGGCCTCCAGAGGCCTACACTTTCTGTCCGTGGGTCGCGGGTGCAGCTGTCCAGCTGAAACCGTAAGCGAGTGCCTCCCATCTGTAGGTCCCGGGGAGGAGAGGTGGTGTCAGGCGCTTGGAGCAAGCGAGGTGGGACGGAGGGAGCAGAGGAAGCCTGCAGGAGGCTGAGCGGGAGGTGGAACAGGTGGCAGCAGTGCCTTAGGCCAGGAGGGAGGGGACTCAAGTAGCAGATGCTGCCTGGGGACGCAGGGCATGATGGACTACTTAAAGACCAAAGCCCAGGTTGACATCATTGTCCTTCAGATGCGCAAACGTCTGAGGACAAAGTACAGGTTCTGTGAGTTGGGGAAATACAGCTTTTTAAATTTATTCTTTCCTTCACAAACTGCTTTTGAGCATCTATTACCTGGAGGATTGAAAGAAAGAATATAGCATATTTCCTGCCCGTAAGAACCATTGAATCAGTTGAATACATTGCATCACTGAACACATTTTATTCACTAGGTGCAGGGTGGAGGGACTCAGAGTGGAAAGTTACTGTTCCTGATAAACTGCTCACTAACTAGCCGGAGAGACAGATTAAAAAAAAAAAAAAAAAAGTATGTTGATAGAGGTCATTTTAAGAACCCAGTGGATCTTCCATGGAGGGACATTCGATACTCAGGGTTTGGAGGGGCCTAGGAGGGTTTCCTGAAGGACATAGCATTTCTGCTGAGACGTAGGCTATTTGAAAGGTGGAAGGGGTTTTCTGAGAACAGGGAAATGTGTGTTCAATAATGCAGAGGTGAGAGAGAACCTGGGTTGTGCATGGCTTTGCACAGCTGAAGCAGAGGATGGAGTGGGGAAGGGGCAGGAAGAAGCTGGTGGGGCCTTCTGAAAGTCCGTGGGGACCTTTATGCTGAAGATTCCCAGGAGCCCTGGATAATTCTTTGTAAGGGCATGATAGGCTCAGAGACGTGTTTTATATCACTTGTCAGTCAAGTGGAGGATGGGTGAAGAAGGCTAGCCCAAAAAACCAGAGGATGAAGAAAATATGCCCCAGTGTTTCCTTAGCTTGTGTTCTAGACATCCCACCTCTAGCAATGACATAGATACCAGAATAAATTATGTTAATTTCCAACAACTGCCATAAACAGCTTAAAAGTAAAATTGCTTGTCCATCCTCGTAGATTTCCCAGGCTCATTCCGGCAGGATTGGAGGCCCATCTGCTTCTTTGACTTAAAGAGAAGGGAGCAATGCACAATGAACCTTTCTGCATGGTCCTACAGGCAGTTTGTGGCCGGCTTCTTAGGTCCAGGGGAATGGCCTGGGTCACCAAGTCCACTCCAAGGAGGCAGGGAACCTGGGGGCTGGCTGCTCCTGAGCTGGTGCAAGCTCTTATTTTTCTCATGCTGAATTGCTGGGGAAATGGTTGAAATCAGAAGCAAAATGCCACATTGTACGCCCACTGAAGTCTGGGCTCAAGGAAAAGGAAAATGATTGCCAGAGTGTTAGCTGTTCCCAATCCACTCCTGGACCTTAAGCTGTCTTCAACAGAGTTGCCAAACAGCTTGGGAGAGACCGGCCTTTGGGTGGGTGTGGGCAGGGGAGGGGGAGGGGAAGGGAGCAGTTGCCTCATCTTAAGGACTGGTTCGGAAGCAGCTCCCTTCCCGTGAGGCTCCGTTACCGCTGGTCTACACGCAGCAGGGTGAGTCTTTGACTTGGTATGAGAACTTGCTGTCAGATATGCTGATTTGACTGCATATGCAGGTAAAGGTTGTTTAAACTGATTTGGAGCTTTTCATCTTCCATTTGTTATTTTAGTTGGGAATTTCTTGGTAAGATGAATATCCAGCGCTAAAGCCTTGGAAGGGAATGACCATATTGTGAAAGAGTGATGCTGTCTTCCTGTGGATTTCTGGACGGTGTTCTGGGGGTTGACGTGGAGGAGTCTGTGGTTGGGAGGTGATCATTTAGACAGCTGGCAGTGATCAGGCACCGTGGAAAGAGCAGCATCCCGGGCTCAGTAGACTGGAGTTCGAGCCCCTGTTCTAATTCCGCGTGTCACCGCGTTCAGACCCCTTCGCTCCCTCAGGCCTTACTCACCCTGGGTGAGATGAGGGCGCTGGTCCTGCCAATCATTCTGACGCTCAGATTTTACAGTGCGAGGCCTGGAGAACTGACAATACAGGTCTCACGATCAGTAGATGTCAGAGCTGTGAGCAAGCTCATTCCACACATTTTGTGATGAAAGCACTTCAGTCCACCACGGCATGCATCCACCACGGCATGCAGGTGCGCTCTGCCGTGGGGCAGTAGGAGTGGTCCCACCAAGGTCACAGGTCACCATGGTTTCCCCTCTCATGAGGATGCTGAGTTGAGGCCGGGCTGTAGCTGAACAGGACAGAGAAGTACTGGGGAATAAAGCAGCATAGCAGCCTTCTAGCGTTTCCACCGTGTAATGTATCACAGGATTATGGTCAGGAGAAGGCACAGGGCAGAGCAGAGGGGACCGTAGAGGGAGTCTTCATTTGCCCTTGAAGAGCCAGTGAAGCGTTGATTCCTAGAATGTGTCTGCACGCTTCTTTCACTCACTTTTGAATCGCAGAGAGCTCTGTCTGGGACCCTGGCAGGACAGCACATCTTTTCACAATCACCGCGGTGATGTAGGATGTTTTACGACTTGTTGCCTTGAAAGCACACGCGCAGAGTCAGGCTGGGTGCATTCTGGCCTCTGATAGCGTGGTCTCCTCCCTAGGGAGGGTTTAAGCGATGGTGTAGACCAGGGCTCCCCCGGGGTCCCCGGGTACCTGTTAGGAAGCAGGCCGCACAGCAGGAGGGGAGGGCAGACAAGGGAGCAAAGCTTCATCTGCCGCTCCCCATTGCTGCTCCTCGCGTCACCCCCTGAACCATAGACCCCGGCCGCGGAGAAATTGTCTTCCCTGAAACGGCTCCCTGGTGCCAACAAGGCTGGGGACCGCTGGTGTAGACCACTCCCTAGACACCCACTCGGGGGCACGGGGAGGAGTGCTGAGGTCGCACACCCTCTCAGGAGTTCCTGTGTTCACTGACATTTTCTGTAGGGAAACAAGGGGACAGAAATTGGTATATTTAGGGCAAAACTGAATATAAAATGCTGACCATTACTGTCTATGAAGAAAGAAAGGACAGAGCCTTCAGAAGCAGAGCTTAAGGTGTAGTTGCATACTCCTTCCTTTTTTCTATTTTAATTTTAATTTAAAAATAATATATATATATATATAATCTAGTAATAACAGTAATAGTAAATGGTTGAAAACACTAAGTACTACTTTTCTAAGTGCTTTATGCACTGACTCAAGCCTTACAATAACATGAGGCAAGCATTATTATTCCAATTTGAAAGGGGACATCGAGGCACAGAGAGCTTAAGGATCTTGTCCAAGTTTACACAGCAAGTGTCAGAGCTGAAATCCAAACCCAGGTCTGGGCTTGTGAGCGCTGTACCACACTGCTTCTCTGAAAAGCAAAAGTCAAATGACATCATAAATCCTATGATCTAAAACAGCAGTTTCTTGTTCTACCCTCTTCTATCCCTGATTTTTATTCTTCAGAAGTGGCCACTTTTAATCCTTACTGTTGTTTCCTCTGGCATTTACTTCTATATTTCTAAATATCATGTTGATACTTTTTCTCCGCTTTTCAATTTTAGACATTATCTATTGACTTTATTCTATGGAAGATGTGGATTTCATTCTCTTTATACCACCCCTCTGCCCCTGCCCCAAACACATACACATCTCATCTCCCCATCCCCACATTATAGTTACGGTGCCATTTTTACTCAAATCAATATTTAGTGTCAGGCATTGTATAATTATGTAAATATTATTCAAAGATGAGCCATGCGATTATACCATTACTCTCTTTCTCTACAACTTTTTGTAGTCAATCTTCCTTCTTTTGTTTCATATTGTTATTTGTATAAATAATCGTTCGCCAGCTTTTCTGACAGAGCTATAAAGCACTTCTCAATGTGAACGGAAACTTCAGGCAATCTTTCAGGTTTTGTTTTTTTCTTAGAGTTATTCCTCCCAGAGCCATCTGTCCTGTCCTTCTCTGCCAGTCAAGATTGTTGATGATCCCGGTCTGATGCATCCTGGTATCCTAGGACTTGTCTTGATCATCATCCTGGGAATTTCCTTCATCTGTCTCCTAAGTTAGATCCCTGGTTTCCTGGACCTCACGTCTTCTTTCTGAGTTTAGACCCTCATATTGGGAGATCATATTTTCCAAAAGCTTCCTAAGAAAAAATACAAGGAAGAAAAAGTTTGTAAGACCTAGCATGTCGGAACGTATCTTTATTCTACTCTCATATTTGATAGTAGTTTGGATATAGATTTGTAGTCTGGATATAGTTTTCTGTTAGAATTTTTTTTTTTTTTTTTTTTTTTTTTTTTGTGGTACGCGGGCCTCACACTGTTGTGGCCTCTCCCGTTGCGGAGCACAGGCTCCGGATGCGCAGGCTCAGTGGCCATGGCTCACGGGCCCAGCCGCTCCGCGGCATGTGGGATCCTCCCAAACCGGGGCGCGAACCCGGTTCCCCTGCATCGTCAGGCGGACGCGCAACCACTGCGCCACCAGGGAAGCCCGTAGAATTTTAAGGCATTTCTCTATTGTCAAGTGGCCCCCAATGCTACTTTTTGAAGAGTGTGAAGCAATTCTTTATATTCCTAATTCTTTTCCTGAGAAAAATTTGATGATTTTTCTCTCAGGAAACTTTTAGGAGCTGCTCTTTATCCCAGATTTCATGATGATAAGCCTTGATGGGTCTTCTTTGAATTCAGCATGCTGGGCATGCAATATTCTCCTTTGATCTAGAAAGCCATATCCCTTGGCTCAAAAATATTTTCTTATATTATTTTTTTTTACAGTTTCTTTCTCTTATCATTTCTTCAGGTCATCTCATCCGTTGAATGCCAGTTTTCATGAATTTATCTTTTAATTTTCTAATTTTATTGTTTTCCCTTTCTATCCATTTTTTTGTTATACTTTCCAGGAGAGTTCCTTCAATTTAGTCATCTACTGAATTTTTAAATGCTAATTTTAAGTGCTATAATATTTTCAGTGTTTAAGGGTTTTTCTAGTTCACTGTTCTTTTATTAGCACTTATTCTTTTCTGCATAGATTTGATATCTCTTTTTTAAAAAATTAATTTATTTATTAAGTTATTAATTTTTTGGCTGCGTCGGGTCTTCATTGCTGTGCGTGGGCTTTCTCTAGTTGCGGCAAGCGGGGGCTTGCGGAGCACAGGCTCTAGGCACACGGGCTTCAGCAGTTGCAGCACACGGGCTCAGTAGTTGTGGCTCACGGGCTCTAGAGCACAGGCTCAGTAGTTGTGGCACATGGGCTTAGTTGCTCCGCGGCATATGGGATCTTCCCGGACCAGGGCTCGAACCTGTGTCTCCTGCATTGGCAGGCGGATTCTTAACCACTGCTCCACCAGGGAAGACCCTAGATTTGATATCTCTTAATATCTTTTCTTATATCTGAGAGCATTCATTCTTTAAAATAATATTTTCTGATTCTTCAATTCTTCTGCTTCCTCTCAGTTACTTTTTCCTTTGTTTGTTTGTTTGTTTAGACTGGTATTAGAAACAGTGCAAATGTCTTAGTGCAACTCAATGGCATGGAGATTCATTTTTAATTTGAGACCCTAAAAAGCTGATTTGAAACTGTTTGGTAGTTTGGTAGCTGTGGTGGGAGTGAGGAAAGGGATTATTGGGCAAAGACCTGGCTTTTCACTGGGTTCCCAAGATAAGTAAGTCTCTCTTCCCTTGGGGCTGATTAGTGTCCCTGGAGAGGAGTTCTCCACCCTGCCACCCCCGCATCTGCGGAGCGCATCTGGCTCCTGGTATTGTGGCTGCTGCTGATCAGGGAGAGATGGTGTGTTTCACCATTTCTCATGCAGTTGCTTACTTACATTCCCTTCCTTCTTTTTTTGTGCCTCACCCCTACCTTCAACTGGGCCTGGAGTCCTCAAGTCCAAAGTCTCTCTAGAGAGTACACCTAGTCATTGTGCCTGGGTGGAGGAAGGGCAAATGTTTGGTTGCATGGGCTGAGGGAAGGTTGTGGGGTCTACGTCTTACATAAGCTGAACCACTCCTCCTGCTTTCAGGCTCAAGCCACACTCTGGCCTTTACAGATACCTGACAGCAGCCAATCTCTGTGCCTTTGCAGAGTTGTACTGGGTGAAGTGATTGTTTCTCTTCGGCTCCTCAGTCCCTTTAGCAGCAGTTAGATCTTCATTACCACTTGTTTGTCTGCTTTTTGTTTTCTAAATTTTGTTGAGCATCTCTCATCTGCTGTAATCCTCTCCTTGTCATTTGGGGTTCATATCTTTTATAGTCCTTTATTTTAATGACGTTGGATGAGGGAATGAAGATTTTTTTTGTGGTACGCGGGCCTCACACTGTTGTGGCCTCTCCCGTTGCGGAGCACAGGCTCCGGATGCGCAGGCTCAGTGGCCATGGCTCACGGGCCCAGCCGCTCCGCGGCATGTGGGATCCTCCCAAACCGGGGCGCGAACCCGGTTCCCCTGCATCGTCAGGCGGACGCGCAACCACTGCGCCACCAGGGAAGCCCGTAGAATTTTAAGGCATTTCTCTATTGTCAAGTGGCCCCCAATGCTACTTTTTGAAGAGTGTGAAGCAATTCTTTATATTCCTAATTCTTTTCCTGAGAAAAATTTGATGATTTTTCTCTCAGGAAACTTTTAGGAGCTGCTCTTTATCCCAGATTTCATGATGATAAGCCTTGATGGGTCTTCTTTGAATTCAGCATGCTGGGCATGCAATATTCTCCTTTGATCTAGAAAGCCATATCCCTTGGCTCAAAAATATTTTCTTATATTATTTTTTTTTACAGTTTCTTTCTCTTATCATTTCTTCAGGTCATCTCATCCGTTGAATGCCAGTTTTCATGAATTTATCTTTTAATTTTCTAATTTTATTGTTTTCCCTTTCTATCCATTTTTTTGTTATACTTTCCAGGAGAGTTCCTTCAATTTAGTCATCTACTGAATTTTTAAATGCTAATTTTAAGTGCTATAATATTTTCAGTGTTTAAGGGTTTTTCTAGTTCACTGTTCTTTTATTAGCACTTATTCTTTTCTGCATAGATTTGATATCTCTTTTTTAAAAAATTAATTTATTTATTAAGTTATTAATTTTTTGGCTGCGTCGGGTCTTCTTTGCTGTGCGTGGGCTTTCTCTAGTTGCGGCAAGCGGGGGCTTGCGGAGCACAGGCTCTAGGCACACGGGCTTCAGCAGTTGCAGCACACGGGCTCAGTAGTTGTGGCTCACGGGCTCTAGAGCACAGGCTCAGTAGTTGTGGCACATGGGCTTAGTTGCTCCGCGGCATATGGGATCTTCCCGGACCAGGGCTCGAACCTGTGTCTCCTGCATTGGCAGGCGGATTCTTAACCACTGCTCCACCAGGGAAGACCCTAGATTTGATATCTCTTAATATCTTTTCTTATATCTGAGAGCATTCATTCTTTAAAATAATATTTTCTGATTCTTCAATTCTTCTGCTTCCTCTCAGTTACTTTTTCCTTTGTTTGTTTGTTTGTTTAGACTGGTATTAGAAACAGTGCAAATGTCTTAGTGCAACTCAATGGCATGGAGATTCATTTTTAATTTGAGACCCTAAAAAGCTGATTTGAAACTGTTTGGTAGTTTGGTAGCTGTGGTGGGAGTGAGGAAAGGGATTATTGGGCAAAGACCTGGCTTTTCACTGGGTTCCCAAGATAAGTAAGTCTCTCTTCCCTTGGGGCTGATTAGTGTCCCTGGAGAGGAGTTCTCCACCCTGCCACCCCCGCATCTGCGGAGCGCATCTGGCTCCTGGTATTGTGGCTGCTGCTGATCAGGGAGAGATGGTGTGTTTCACCATTTCTCATGCAGTTGCTTACTTACATTCCCTTCCTTCTTTTTTTGTGCCTCACCCCTACCTTCAACTGGGCCTGGAGTCCTCAAGTCCAAAGTCTCTCTAGAGAGTACACCTAGTCATTGTGCCTGGGTGGAGGAAGGGCAAATGTTTGGTTGCATGGGCTGAGGGAAGGTTGTGGGGTCTACGTCTTACATAAGCTGAACCACTCCTCCTGCTTTCAGGCTCAAGCCACACTCTGGCCTTTACAGATACCTGACAGCAGCCAATCTCTGTGCCTTTGCAGAGTTGTACTGGGTGAAGTGATTGTTTCTCTTCGGCTCCTCAGTCCCTTTAGCAGCAGTTAGATCTTCATTACCACTTGTTTGTCTGCTTTTTGTTTTCTAAATTTTGTTGAGCATCTCTCATCTGCTGTAATCCTCTCCTTGTCATTTGGGGTTCATATCTTTTATAGTCCTTTATTTTAATGACGTTGGATGAGGGAATGAAGATAAGTACCTACTTGACTTTTAGCAAATCTCTTCATCTACTTGTTGCTACATCTAAAATGGCTGAAAATGTCAGCTCCATTTCCCGTGGGGGATCATTTCTATGCTTCACTGTGGTGACTCATGCACGTGTTCATTGGACAACAATCCCTGGCGTTCAGAGCTTTGGGTGTTGTAAAGGATGTATAGGACCCCGTTTCTGCCCTCGGTGGAGGAAGATCAGACCTGCAGGACCACTCTTGCAGAACAGAAGAATAGAAGACACACCACATAGGCAGGAAAGGGGAAAGTTCTAGGATGAGAGGTGATGAGGGGTCACAGAGTAGATAGATTTTGAGACATCGCCTGAAGTTAAAGATGGGGTTTGGGGCTTCCCTGGTGGCGCAGTGGTTGAGAGTCCACCTGCCGATGCAGGGGACACGGGTTCGTGCCCCGGTCCGGGAAGATCCTGCATGCCGCGGAGCGGCTGGGCCCGTGAGCCATGGCCGCTGAGCCTGCGCGTCCGGAGCCTGTGCTCCGCAAAGGGAGAGGCCACAACAGTGAGAGGCCC
>NC_041225.1:39856530-39868724 GCF_002837175.3 Physeter macrocephalus
GAGAGGCCCGCGTACCGCAAAAAAAAAAAAAAAAAAAAGATGGAGTTTGTAGGTGAAGAGGTGAATAGAGTATTGTAAGGGGTAGGAGAGCTCAGCAAACACTTGGGGCAAGAATTCACACGACAATAGGGAAGAAGTAGGGAGGAGGTCAGCCTGGCTAGAGCAGAGGTCTCTTGTGAGCCTGCTTGGGAAGATAAGACAAGAAAAACAAACAATTTGAAACAGATGACAAAGAAGGTTTTATGCCAGAAGAGCAAGTGTAGACTTAAGTTTAGAGGCGTGGTCTTTTCAGTTTGGTAAGGAGGTGAAGGAGCTACTTACATTTTCTCACTGCTTCAACTCCAGAAGTTGGGAGATTTCAGTAATTCCGTCAAAAGGCTGGAGTCAAGAAGAAGCAGTTGCCCCAGCTGCTGTTACTTCCTGCTGGCCTTTCTGGATAGACTGAGGTGGGTTCATTGTCATGGGCTTATCCCAGGAGAGGAAGGTCACTTGTCAGCAAAATCCAGTGACGTGTGGGGACTCCTGCTGGAGGTGAGCAGAGGGGCCCTTTGTGGGCTCCGGAGAGACTGAGTGAAGGGAAGCCTAGTAGGACTGAAAGAAGATCAATGAGCAGTACAGGTGTCGGTCAGAGAGGATGAGATGCTCTCCTGTGCCCTCACTGACTTGTTGGTATGCTGATAGTTTGGCAATATACGCCTTAAGAGTTTTTTTTTTAATTAATTAATTAATTAATTAATTTGGGTTCTTTGTTGCTGCACGTGGCCTTTCTCTAGTTGTGGCGAGCAGGGGCTACTCTTCATTGCGGTGCGCGGGCCTCTCATTGCGGTGGCTTCTCTTGTTGTGGAGCATGGGCTCTAGGCGCGTGGGCTTCAGTAGTTGTGGCAGGTGGGCTCAGTAGTTGTGGCTTGTGGGCTCTAGAGAGGCAGGCTCAGTAGTTGTGGCACACAGTCTTAGCTGCTCTGCGGCATGTGGGATCTCTCCGGGCCAGGGATCGAACCCATGTCCCCTGCGCTGGCAGGCAGACTCTTAACCACTGTGCCACCAGGGAAGTCCCAAGAGTTGTATTAGTTTTCATCTTCTCAGACTACAACCTTGAGCAAGTTGCTTTCTTGGCAGAGGTTTGCTGAAAATCAAGTAAGAAACTTCTGGTTGCACTTGGTAGACCAGATACCTACATTTATCTGTGATCCCTCCCAAAACTCAGCCTGAAACCCTAGAACTTATCCTGCCCAACATCTGAGATTTCACCCTGTCAGTGAGAGGACTCCCCTTGTAATCATGAGTTATTAACAATTTAAATATTCCGCATACTTTGGAGGAGGGTGTAATTAATGTTTATATTAATGGCAAAAGGAGAGAGAACTGGGTGCCCTTTTCTTGTTAAAGGCATCCCAAGAACATTTGTGAGGTGGAGTGGACTGGGTGAAGAGGATCATTTTCTGAATGTCTAATTTTCTAGCATGTCCAGATTCTCCTGGATTTCCACATAACTGCTTGTAACGGCCGGCACTAGTGCCCCTATTTAACTGCTCCCTCCCACCCAAATCAGTCTTGAAGTATGGAAATGATGTCAGCTATGTTCTTGGCAATCACAAATATCTCTACACCATAGTTCATGTAGCAAGAGCTCCATTAAAAAATAACATTCTAAGTACATAATTATACAACCATGGCTTCAGAATTACGGTTTAAAGGAATGGAAAATTGCCCAGATAAGTAAAAAAAAGCAAGTCACAATAATGTAGTATTAGGTTCTAATGCAAAGTATAAAATAAATATCCATGAGTTTATACAGATAGAAATTAATGATTGAGTAAAACCCATAGGGGAGAGTAGACAAACCTCCCGTGAAGAATTCCAAATAATTTATGTAGGTACTCTGCCCTCAAGGGGGTATGTATAGTAACTTCCTTTCAAAGAGCATAGAATAGAGAGGGGGAAAAGGGGTAACTTTATAGTGGAGAGGCCCGACAAACACTGCCTCAGCCAGGTGGTCAAGGTCAACATCAACAGTAATGAAGCATGTTATAGTATGTATATACCCTTGATATGACACGGGGAAACTGGCACTTTACTTCTGTGATCTTCCTCCCAACAACCCGGAACTCAGTTTAATCTTGAAAAAGGACATCAGACAAATCCCCATAGAGGGACCTCTTACAAAGTATCTAACCAGTATCCCCAAATTGTCAAGATCATCAAAACAAGGAGAGTCTGAGAAACTGTCACAACCAAGAGAAGCCTAAGGAAACATGACGACTGAATACAATGTAGTGTCCCGGATGGGGTCCTGGAACAGAAAAAGGGCAGTAGGTGAAAACTAAGGAGATATGAATAAAGTATAGACTTTAGTTTATAATGATTTATCGGTATTGGTTCATTAATTGTAACAAATGGACCATAGTAATGTAAGATGTTAATAAGAAAACTGGATGTGGGGTATATGGGAACTCTATTACCATTTTTTCAGTTTTCCTGTAAATCTAAAAGTGTTTTAAAGTAAAAAGTATATATTTGTTTAAAAAAGCAAGTCACAGAAAAAGATTTATTGTTCCTGCCCTTATGTTAAACTAATTTCAAACTCTGCACATACTGTATTTAATACATGTTGATATAGACACTTAGAAGCATTTGAAAAATGAACATGAAATGATTGTCTAGGTTAGTTCTAGAGGAGGGGAATGAGATTTTGGAGAGGAACAACTAATGGGTTTTTCACTATTATTATACATAGTTATTTGTTTTGCAAATAAAGCACATGTATTCATTTATTACACATATAATTAAAATTAAATGGGAAAAAGGAAAAGAACTTAGTTAAAATGAATTATTCTTACTTTGGATCCTGCTTTTGCTCTCTGTGAGCCAACTGTGATGCAGAAAGTGACTGTGGTGATAGAGAGTACAGGTAACTGCAGCTCCCCATGTGAAATGTCTATCACAGTCTCCTTACTCATTCCTTCAGCAGACACAGTCTTCTCTCTCCAAAGTTAGACTGGCATCCTCATAAGATCAGATTGTGTTAGAAGTATCCAAGAAAGGTAATGAGCTACTTGTTTTGGTTCTTTCAGGTGAAGATGTTTCAGCCTAAAGGGTTTCATTTCTTTAAATGAATTAGTTCTCATCTTTGAAATTAGCTCAAGTACCAGAAATGTTCCTGCCCTGGATTTTTGGTAGCATTGTTGGCTTCTCCAGAGCCATTCCAAATTGGCAGTGACTTTGTTTAAGGGTCGCCGGGGCAGGCGGAGATGGGTTCAGTCATCCTTGGGGGCATGTTACCTGCTTACGCTTACATGTGTGAAGCCCAGGAAGCTGACTGCGTAAACCTGCAGTTACAGCAGCCTTGGTCTTGGCCACCAGGTGTGTCAGAGGTGCAGGAAGAAGAGGATAAGTCAAACTTCCTGGCTGTGGGGCTGCCCAGAGGCAGCCAGGAGCCCATCACAGGATCTGAATGGGTGTAATGAACATGAATCCCATCTGGTCTGATATCCATATTGCAAGGGGTTCCCTCTGGGGAAGGAAGGTGGTGGTATGTAGGAATGGTATATGGCAACAGGAGTATGGAGGAGGGAGTTTTTAATTATGATGACTGCCTTGCTTGGAGGTGACGGTCCAGGTTGAAGCAGGAACCCCACCCATCTCTGTTACACCTTTTCAGAGGACGCAGGGAAGACAGACAAACTTCCCAACTGGGTATTCAAGGACTAGTTCTAATTTCTTTTTCTAATCTTCCTGTGTTCATTCCCTATGGCTGCTCTAGCAAATTACCACAAACTTGGTTGCTTAAAACAGTACAGATTTATTCCCTTATGGTTCTGGAAGTCTGAAGTCTAAAATCAGTTTCACTGGGCTAATGTGAAGGTGTCAGCAGGGCTGGGTTCTTCTGGAGGCTCTAGGGAAGAATCTGTTTCCTTCCTTTTCCAGCTTCTAGAGGCCCCATATATTCCTTGGCTTGTGGCCCCTTCCTCCAGCTCAGGGGTTGCATGGATGCCCTGAGTCTCTGGCAAGACCACATCCAGACAAAACTTGCTGCTGGGAAGGGGCAAGTTTGGTTCATACCCTTTGGTTCAGGACTCAGCAGATCCAAGCCTGCAGGTTGGAGGTCTCCTACATGGACAAGGTTGGGGAAGGCAAGTACTGACACAGTATGCTGCTGGTTTGCCAAAGAGCGCAGATGTCCTGTCTCATTTGCCTCTCCATCCCTGGCATCTGGCACAAGGCCCTGCATGCTATTTTAGTAATTGTAGCTCACATTTTTAGCATGTCATTTCATTTAAACCCCCCAGATTCCTGTGTCTTAGGTACTATTATTTTTTTCTGCTTCACAGATGAAGAAATTTAGACTTAGAGAGGGAAAATGACCTACCCAAGGTCACTGTGCAAGCAGTTAGTGGTGCTGAGGCTTGCCTGAGTGGTGCTCTCAGATCTCAGAGTCATGTCAGTGCCAGGGCTCCCCCTTCACCACCATAAGAGATGTCAACAATTAGAATATTCAGTGCATTTTGGAGAGAGGTGGAGTTATTTCTTATGTTAATGGCACAGGAAGAGTGAATGAGCCTTCTTTCCTGGATAAAAGAAAACCAAACAAATATGCCTGCATACAAAACACTCACACATGGTGACATGCATCCCATTTATTGTCACTGGAAGATGCCTGAAAGGCAGAAGCCCTTCTGAGTAGGGCACTTGCCCTGGATTGCAGCCCTGCTTCAGAATGGTCTTCAGGGCATAAGCATCTCCTCCAAGTCCAGAGTGTGTTAGTGCATGTTTCATATAGCCAGCTACTGGGCTAATGTTGTAAGTGGCTCCAGTAAGCTACTTTTACCATATATAAACTACTTTAAAAAAAAAAAAAAGAATTATTAACAGTAACAACAGAAATTGGTCACTTAACCCACAGAATTCTATTTCATTTAATAGAATTATAAGAGAGTAGTGTAAGGTTCAACAATCTGTTCATTATAAATTGTTGCCTTGGGTATTTTAAAATTCCTCATGGTGTCTAGCACAGGAATGTATAACAAAGTAAATTAAATGGTCAGTAACTTTATTTAATTGGCTAAATACAGTTCACAACACTTTCATTAGTAGCAATAGTGGCTAGCTTCCAAGTGATACATCTTTCTAAATATGTATCATAATGTTACTTTTCATTGAGAATAAATCCAAATTGTTACCAGGGCATTCAAAAATCCTTTAACATTTAGCCTGGATGACCTTGCCAACATCATTTCCTATATACAGTGACTACACAGTATTTACTGATCCCTCCACCGTGCTAGAACTTTCTTGCCTCTACACGTTTGTTCATCTTTATTTTCTCTGCCCCAAACATTCTTTCTCATGTGTCTGTTAAAAATCCTCCAAAACCAAATGCAAAGCCAATTTCCTCTGTAGAGGTACATCCATTTGTACATATTTGGAATTAAATCTACCCTGTTTTGGGCAAAGATAAATTGTGTGTAGCCCTAACGTAGCACTTGTAGTCTGATGCGGGCTCCAGATAGGTGTGTATGTCTTGCTTCTCATTCCATGCTTCTTGAAGACATACCCTTCTACCTTTTGCTCTTTTGAATCTTCCGTTGCCTTACCAAGAGACTCACACATGTAAGTACTCAAGAAACATTTGTTTAACTCCGTGGTTCTAGAATTGGAAGGCACAGAAGAACATGGGGTGTTTTTAAAAAATTCATAGACCCCACCTAGAGTAATGAAATCAGAACTTTGAGGAGTGGGGTCCAAGCACTGATATGCAAATAAGTTTCTTCCAACTATTCTTTTTCTAAAAAATTTATTTTATTGAAGTGTAGTTGATTTACAATGTTGGGTTAATTTCTGCTGTACAGCAAAGTGTCTCAGTTTTATATATAAATATATATATATATATATACACATATATATACATTCTTTTTCATATTCTTTTCCATTATGGTTTATTACAGGATATTGAATATAGTTCCCTGTGCTATACAGTAGGACCTTGTTGTTTATCCATCCTATATATATAATAGTTTGCATCTGCTAATCCCAGACTCCCCATCCATCCCTCCCCTCACCCCCCTTGGCAACCACAAGTCTGTTCTCTATGTCTGAGTCTGGTTCTGTTTCATAGATAAATTCACTTGTGCCATATTTTAGATTCCACATATAAGTGATATCATATGGTTTTTGTCTTTCTCTTTCTGACTTACTTCACTCAGTGTGATAATCTCTAGGTCTATCCATGTTGCTGCAAATGGCATTGTTTCATTCTTTTTATGGCTGAATAGTATTCCACTGTACATGTGTACCACATCTTCTTTACTCATTCATCTGTCTACAGACATTTAGGTTGTTTCCATGTCTTGGCTATTGTAAATAGTGCTGCTATGCACATAGGGGTGCATATATCTTTTTGAATTATAGTTTTCTCTGGATATATGCCCAGGAGTGGGTTTGCTGGATCTTATGACGACTCTATTTTTAGTTTATTTAAGGAACCTCCATACTGTTCTCCATAGTGGCTGCATCCATTTGCATTCCCACCAGCAGTGTAGGAGGGTTCCCTTTTCTCCACACCGTCTCCAGCATTTGTTATTTGTAGATTTTTCAATGATGGCCATTCTGACCAGTGTGAGGTGGTACCTCATTGTACTTTTGATTTGCATTTCTCTGATAATTAGCGATGTTGAGCATTCCTTCAGCTCTTCTAAGGTGCCTCCGTGTAACTGATGTGGGCAGGAGTACCACAGAAGGCAGGGCAGCCCTCCCTAATCCACAGTTTCGCCTAGGCCTTGATCACCAGCATCTCTGAAGGCTCATCAGTGCACCTGGAAAAGTTTTTGACTTCACCATGACTTTGAAGTGAACTTTAACTTCCAAAAGAAATCTGCGATGACACAAAAGGCAGGTAAGATATATAGTTGAGAGGTCGGCCCCACATGTGGAAATGGTTTGTTACACTCTGGAATGTACCTGTGAAAAATGTAGCTTTGAAAATGTTAGTAGCAGATGCTTCTGTTCATCCCTTCGTGCAGTTTACTGATTATGATGTGCAATCACTTCCTCTCAAATTCCAAGTCAGTCGTCTCCTGGGGGTGTTTCCCTCAATCAGGTCTGAGGTGCTAACATGTGGATTGGCCAGGCTACCCCTTTTATGCAATGGTGTTCTCTGGAGGCACGTCCCAGGCTCTCCTGAGTTGCTCCCTGTCCTGTCTTTACAAGTGTAATGGCTAAGGTGAGAGCTGTCTCTCTGAGATGCCAGGTTGCTTAGTTCCTGCAAAGTGAGGCTGCCGGTACTAGGTCAGTGGTTCTCAGATTTGAGCAGAATCACCTGGAGGGCTTGTTAAAACACACATTGCTGGGCTCCAACCCCAGAGATTTCTGATTCAGTAGGTTTGGGATAAAACCTGTAGAATTAACACTCCTAAATTCCCAGGTGCTAGCAGTGCCTCTGGTCTGGGGACCATACTTTGAGAACCACTGTTCTAGGTAGACAACCAAAAAGATAATCATAAAGGGAGTTGAAAAAAATAGAATTGATTAGGTTTTTCACGTGGTATGGATTAAGGTTATAAATTCTTTTATAAAGGCCAAGAAGAGAGGGGAATGGCTGCGATTCTTGATGTTTTAAGTATTATCCTGTGGCTAACCTATGTTATCCTCTAGCAACAAGAAATAAGGAGGAAATGTGTACATAATTTCAATAACAGGCTGCTCTGAGTTATGAGTATGTGGATGAAGTTACTCCATAAGATGAGAATTGAGAGGGAGGTTATGTCTCCGCCACAGAAATTTTTTTTTTCTTAATCATAAGTGTGAAGCTCTATCACAGTAGAAAATAGACTATTGTAACAAGAAAACCAACTTTGCTGACCACAACACTTGCCAAACACACAAAGCTCACAGCCTTTGCCTGAATCTCTAGCAGGGCAAGGTTTTAACTGCCTCTAGAAGGATCAGTACAGTGATAAGAAGGGAGAACAGAGAAGAAAAAAATAAGTTGTTGTTTCTCTGATTTAAAAATTACATTTTTATCTGCTGTTTGTATCAAGTCATAACTCTTTTAGGATATTAAATGGATACTGAAAAAGCCCAAAGACAAAAGATTAATCAACCCTGTGTTTTCTCAATACCCCCACAGAACTCATCACCTGCTGTGTACTCAGGAAGTCCTGTGTTAGGCTGTGATGGAGAAAATAGAAAATATGTCCAAGAGTTGACCCTATCCATCAAGAAGCTACAGACTATTTTGTGAATTCAGGAAAGACAGAGCTGACAAACAAAATGCTAATACAACACTAAGGGAGAGGAGGAGAGAGAAGTAGGGTGTTGGGGAATCTGATTCCTGTGCAGAGTAAACAGTTAAATTGATGCCAACCAGAAAATCAGATAAATCTTGAGAGTTCTAGTAACTCTAGAGTTCTTGTAAAATCTCAGGATTTTACAAGGTTGGACTGAGTCTTCAAATTCCCTTTCGTGTTTTTTTCTTCCCAAGCTAATCCCCGTAAATATCTATCCCACCCTTTCCTACCCAGTGGTAGCATAAGATGGGGTGGAAAAGGGCTTCAAACTTTAACACCAAGCAGCCATGGACTTTGTTTGGGAGAATGGTCTCTACACCTTAGCCAGCCCCACCCATGCAGCCACTGGAAAAAAAAAAATGTATGTTGGGTGGGGAGGGGAAGGGCAGAACCTATAAGGACTACAAGAGAAGCAGAATTTAGCTTAGAGTAGTTATGAGTATAACTAAATCCCTCAACCGTGCAAGAGTCTGACTTTCTCGGAGTTTACTGCATGTCCGTGGAATTGGGACCGGTCCCCATCAGCTACCTCTCTTGCTTTTCTCTGCAGGTGAAAACACTCCCATGCAACCCCTATTTAGGAGTTCCTCCATATTTGTTTTTCACCCATGAAGGATACGAGATCTTTTTAAATTGTGTTTTTTAAATACTAGGGTGTCTTTTTGAGGACCCATTAGGGGAGATATTTAGATATTCTTTCCATTGGCACCTTATGATCCAAATTCTTGCCTGTTAAATGCAAAAAAAAAAAAAAAAAATCGAAAGAATTGTTTCTTTAAAAGGACCCAAACTTAAATACATCTGTGGAAACTAAGCATAATATATTTTAAAATTAGGTTAAAAATGTTTGCAGTGTATGCCCAAACTTTTCCAGATGTTAAGACAAGTAAACACCATTAGATCAAATTTAATTTGGTTCGGTGTTTTAATCAACTTTTACCTTGATTTTCTTTTGTACTTATAACAAGGTTTACTCTGTGTTGGAGGTGGTCTTAAAAGTGTTAATTTTAGCTTTTCTTTATAATGCAAACACACTCACCAAGGCCTTTTCTTATTATAAAGTGAGTTAGATAAACTTTCAGTGTAGTTCTGCTTTATTAAACCAGGAAGTTTATACACCCTAACAAAAAAAATATGTAGTTCCATTTCATGTTGGCATCAATGGTGGTACTGTGTATAATGTCATTAGTACTGGTAGCTGGAATTCTCCATGGGAGATTGATGAAAGACAGATGACAATAAAAAGAGCATCAAAAACCAAAAATAAAATGTGAGATGTGGCTGGAGAAGCAAGGGCACTATTTATAAGACAGAAATGTTTCTTGGGATGTGGCCTTCAAAGCTTGGAGGAGATGGAGATTGGGACTTCCTGTGTCAGAGGGCTGGACATGCCAGGGAGAGAAAAAGGCATTCGCATCTTCTGGATCTGCAGGGAGGAGAGATGCTTTATGGCGTGTGTGGTGCTTTATGTTATTTTTCAAAAGTAGTTTTCTGAATTGCTTTGAATGTCATGAAAGGTACTGATTAAGCTCCTGTTTAGGGGACTGAATGACACAAGCAGTAGTTTAGCCAAGTTAAAATGGTGGGCCAAGGTGGCAGTTGACATTTGATCCTTATTATAACAAGCTTTGTTTGAACAAGATTCTTCTGGATTCTGGGTGTTAATGAAGGCAGATGGATGCAAGTATGTGTCTATGAGTGTATTTTTATCATGCATATCTGTGTGTAATTAAAAAATAATAGAAGGTGATGTTAATGGCTTCCCTCTTCCTTTTCACACTAAGGATAATTTTTTCTTTGCCAGTACTATTCCCGGCACAGATATGGATAAATGGGTGAGAAGGAGAAGTAAAAGGACCAAACCAATTTGTCTGATTTGCTTTGGAAAGGACAAAGAAGGACTTGCAAAAATGAATAGATTGGGAAGGTATGAGGAGGTGGGCAAGAACGACAAGGTCTAGCTCAGGACAAATTTGGGGACAGTTTTGGGGGTGTACTTTGAAAGAGAAGGAGAAAGACTGGAAGAAGTCATGCTAGGATGAGAAAGACCTTGAGGTATACATAGCCAAGGGAATTATAAATAATTCTGTAGTGTGTTATAAATTGGTTTTAGAAAGACTCACTCAGTGCTTCCAGTGAACCCCCAATAACCAAGCACTATTCTTTCTTGTTTTTCTTACGAAACCCTTTTCTTTCCATGTTTTCCTATGGCATCATTGATGAGTCCTCATTTTTGAATTATCTGTCCTTGGATTTCCAGAAACTCTACTAGATTGCAAGTTCATGAAGCTCTGTAACAATTTCCCATTCCCATCAATTAGGATTGCATTTGGCTGCATGTAATAATGATAATCATGATAACTTCATGATAATAATCTTCAGTGGGTTTATTTTTTTCCCACATAACAGGCAGTCTGAAGATTGATGGTTTGGGGACAGTGCAGCTTCTCAAGGAAATATCCCTGTTTTCCCATCCTTACAGTATTTTTTCAAAACGGCTATTTCACCTCCAGACATCAGAACTGTGTTCTAGGTGGAAGAAGGGTAAAGAGGGAAGGAAAAAAGGCATATGTCAGCTGTGGCTATCTCTTCCCCATAAATTTCAACCACAATTGTGTCACTTGGTCAACCCCTAGCTGCAAGTGAGCCTGAGAAACAAAGCATTTTTTCTGTTTTTATTGTTCGCCACCTCCCCAAACAAAATTTGGGTTCTGTAAATAAGGAGGAGGAGAATGAATACTCAGTAGGCTACTAGACATGTCTACCATATATCCAGTTTGTTCCATAAGACTGGATACACAGAGATTGGTAGCGACTTATTAACTGAGTGTATCCCACACCCACTTACATTTATAAACTTCTAGTCTGTGATCCTTGTTAATAGACTTCTCATGTTTTTCACAGTGTAGTAGATGATATTGCCAGTTTTTTATATCCTGTGTTAATTAGATCAAACTGGAAAAGGCTGCTTTCCCTACCAACTGAGGCCTTTGTGCTAAACCAAGGAAGTGATGGGTGTTTTGTTAGAGGTCTCCCTGTTTTATCAGAGCAAATAAACATGCTTATGGTCCATAACCCAGAGTACTGACTCTATAGGTAAAAGATTTGGAAGTAGGAAAAGAGATCACTCTCATGGCAGACAAGGGGAGAAGGGTATCAGGGTCAGAAACTCCTTGGGTTTCTCCAGTCACACCATGGAACTCACAATCTAGTCACATAGAAGTACCATACAATTTTTCTCATTTTTCTTTTTAAGATATGGTAGGTCTTTGCAAACCTACTTACACTTTTTAAATCAGAGTGAAAAATGCCACTTTTTTCTTGTGATAAGTAGATTCTAGTCTTATACACATATCTGACTACTTGCATTGTCTCTTTTTGTCCACTTAAATGTCTCAGGTTGCTTTGATTTTTAACAATTTCATTGATTTATTTTTTTATCTTTAGCTCATTCCTTTTTAGGAATTTACAAAATCAGAGAAATAAAAAGACTGGCAACTCCGTTCAACCCCAAATTAATAACTACTAAATGTCACTATGTTTTCTTCTATTATGATACTTTTTCACAAACTGTCATTTGAAGGGGGATGTAATCGGTCATGGCAGGCCTAAGTTCTGACTGACAACACTGAGAAAAGCCAGATAAAATACAAACATCATATTTTAAAGACATTGGAAAGCTCTGGAAGCAATGAGGACTAGATGGACTGAATTTTCAGGTAGTGGAGAACCATTCAGGGGGAGCTGAGGTTCAGTGGTTGCTTTGTTCCCATGGAGAATATATCCATTCTTGGTGTTGGCTAGAGGCTAAGGATCAGGGTACCACTTCTGGGGCAAAGAAAAACCAGCATAGCTTTTAGCGGTCTCATGGGGCTAAAGTTTTTTTTTTTTTTTTTTTTTTTTTTTTTTTTT
>NC_041225.1:39868870-39883572 GCF_002837175.3 Physeter macrocephalus
GCCGCTCCGCGGCATGTGGGATCCTCCCAGACCGGGGCGCGGACCCGGTTCCCCTGCATCGGCAGGCGGACGCGCAACCACTGCGCCACCAGGGAAGCCCTCATGGGGCTAAAGTGACATCTTTAGAGGCTTTAAATATATGACCATTTTCCCCCATAACACACTGGATGAATTTCAGGCCATGTGGAAAGTTTTTTTTTTTTTTTTTTCAATTTTTAAAGATCCTGGAAATTGGAAAGAAATGAATTGCAATCTCTAGTTCTTAAAAGCAAAGAGCTACTAAACGGAGTTCACTGGAGAACAAAATCAGCAAGAGTGAACCCCCTAGAAGTAGCAGTATATTAAGCATCCATAGGTGCTTTTCTCTTGGTAACTTTCGTCAATTCTGGGCCTAAAGAGAGGTTTGAAATCCAGGCTTGGCTTCTGGCAGAAGGCTGCTACAGGGGACAGAAAAGGCAACAAAGCTTTTGGTGGTCACCTGCTGTTGGAGTGTCAAAATTTGGAGACGAGCTTTCAGCACATGGTTCGTCACGCTTCAATATATTTGTAAAATTTTGAAGCATAGAGTGGGGGAAGGAAGCTACAGATTAGCCTTTTGTCTTTCAGAGTAGAGGATGAAAAGGATTATAAATCTGTTGTGATTAAGACTGTGTCATTAGCATCAGCAAACTCACATTCAACAATGAAACAGACTGGAGAATATTCTAGAATATTCTAGACTTTTACATATGGTCACCTGATACATGGCCCGTTTTTTTTGTTCTATCCAAGATTCTAAATGTGTTTGTTAGATCAAGCTCGAAAATCATGTTATTCAAGAATCCTAGATGCTTGCTTTTTTGATCAAAATAGTTTCTGAGAGAAGTATATTAAAATCACCCTCTCTGATAGTGTTTTTGGTATTCTTTATAATTAGGTCATATTGAGTTTTATATATTTTGGTGACCTTTGGATAGGAATATATTAGTTCATAATTGTGCATTTCTTTATCCCTCTGTGTTATGCCCTGGTAGATTTTCTCAGTTCTATCTTCCAAGAAACTATTCTTTCTTCAGAATATCCTATTATTTTTCTAATTCTTTTATTTCAGTTCTAATTTTCTAATGGTTTTTAATGTCTACCTTTAATCTTTCGATGCTTCTAATTCTTCCATGATGTTAGTTCCTCCTTTGGCTCTTTGAGAATTTTAAACATCCAGTATTTATTTTAAAGTCTTTTCCAAATACCTCAATCATCTCTGTATTGTCAGGAGTAAACAGTCCCATCTGTTGGTTCTCTTGACTTCCTTTCTTGGCACTGGAATCCTCATATACTTTTCTTCATTTTTCCTCCCTTCCCATCTACTATTGGAATGATCAAGTTTTCTTTAACAGTGTCTCATGCTCCCTTGGGTTGGAAGTTTTATATTACATTTTTATTTTTGAGATGGTTATACTTAAATTTTTAACATACATGATTAATTTTGAAATCCAAGTAGTGTCATCTCTACATCCATAGAAGATTTGCATCACTTCAAAGATACATGGGAACACTTACCCCTCCAGCCATGTTGGAAGCTTAAGTGGTAGCAAACTTTCCCTCACATCATAAACAACTAGAAAACTGGATAACCTACATGAAATAACTGCTTTCAGAACAGGACTGTGTTCCCTGAGAGAAACGAAAGAAACAAAATGAAACCAATGATCATCTTGGCTTTCTCCCTGGAGACATTTTCTGTCCTGAAGCACAAGAGAGGAACCTAAGCAGAACATGGTGGTTTTACTGAATCGAGGACATGGGGATTGGAGTACTGGAAGGTGATGCAGCTGGAATTTGATGGGAAGAGTACAGCAAAAGATGAAACCACAGATGGGAAGAGTTGCAGAAATCTGCATAGGGGTTCTCTTAAATATTTTCCTCAACATACTAAGCTGCATAGATAGAGTAAAATGCCACGAGGACAGGCAAAGAACAACTATTGGAGAGGTGTCGGTTGAATAATTCCCAGAGCTCACATGGATTTGGATTTGGGAGAATTTCAAGTTTCAACCAGCCACAGAGGAGACATCAGACTGATAGCCCAACTCCTCAGTATATTTTTGTTTCATGAATAATAACTTTAAATAAAGTAGCCTACACTTACAACTTGCATAATTACAAAGGTTCCACTGCCTCTCCTTTGTTCTTGTATACTGTTAATAAAATGGGGACCATTGGTGAAAGGGCCAATTTCAAATACTTCCACTCCTCTGACCTCTGTTGTCATCTATATGTGATGGTTCCCAAATCTTGTATTCCTACCACCCAGATTCAACTATCTCTTGGATGTCTTTGCTAAGGAGCATTTCAAATGGATGGAACACATTAAACCATGCAAGAATGAATTACAATAACTACAGTGCTATTTTATATAATTTACTAATTGTTTCACATGTTTATGTTTTATCTCTCTAGCTACACTGAAAAATTTTGAAGTCACATACCTGGGTTGTATCCTGGCTTTGTCACTCCTGTGTCCCCTTGAGCAACGTTTGGTTTTCTCACTTATATACTGAGGATATATACTTCTCAGATTTGTTGGAGGACCTAAATTTAAATGAGCTAGTGTATGTTCAGTGCTTTGAAAATCTGTAAAGGATTATGAAAGTGTAAGATATTATTATATTCTGCATCCCCCAACAACATTTTCCCCTCACCCCTCTGCATTCGCCCACACCCATGATGGCACTAGGCGCAGAGAGGATGCTCAGTAAAAGTGTGGGTACTGATGGACTATTTAGAGATGGCATGATGAGACTGGAGGGGTACTAAACCAAGAATAAGAGGACCCGCCTTCGCTGTCATCTGTACCACTAACTTCACGTGTGAGCTCCGGCAATCTTCTCATCTTTTTGAGCTTTTTTTTTTTTAAACCCAAATAATCTCTAAGAATCCTTTCTCTCTCCATGTTAGTTCTGTTAGTCCTGCATTATAGATCTCAAAATCAGATCCCAATGACTCTTCCAACCCCGCATCCTACTTTTACCCCCAGATTGACATTCTCTTTACCTGGTATGTTCTACTTTCTCTGCCGTCTCAGATGAGGCTCTGGAGTGTGAGAGTGGATTCTCCACTGAACTCTCCATTACAAAAGGAAAACAAATGTGTGATTCCCTATAATCCCACCTAATTATCTGGCAATGCTAGTCCTGGCCTTTCAGTCTCCAATCCTCAAAATGGACAGTTGAGGAAGCATAGTCAGTTGGCCATTTTTTAAGCTAGTCAGCAAATTTCTTGACTTAGAAAGTTGCTTTTCTCTTCCTCTGTCAACAGGGAGGGCCTGGGACCTGCTTCTCCCCCAGGGATGGGGTGCTGCCCGTGTCTACCTTTACACACTAACCCCTCAAGGCTCGTATTTGGCTCCATCCAATCTTGGCTGTTTCCACCTAGATGGCCACTGACCAACTTCCTGTCTGACTTCTATTTGTACTGAAGGAGGAAATGAGGGTCCCACAGGCAAAGCCTCTTCCACTTCTGGGGCTGTTTCCAAAAATAAAGTTACTGTAATACCCAAAACACCAGGCACAGGCCAGAGCAGCCACAGTTGTTCACTGGCCTTCCACCTCCTGGTGGCCAGCAGCCAGCAGACCGCAGGGCCGCTTAAGGCTGTGATGAAATGTGGTCTCCAGGGTCCTCTCTCTCACATTTTTAGACTCACCATAAAATAAACTGCCTCAGGATGCCACCTCCCATCAGCCCCTCCTAGGGCCTTCAGAGGGCACTGGTGACATACAGATGGCCCTTGAACTTTCCTCTCACAACTGCTGTTTCCTAGCAGTTCTGCTTTGGAACTTTTCCCATGGGCTTCAAAGGTATCCTCCTCTGCTCTGTTTTTAAATTCAAAGGCTAAAAAAATTGCAAACCATTTTTTTCCACTTAGAAGCAAAAAAGTTTTTCATGCGTATAATTTCTCCTCCCCTGTCCTGTATCTCTATCATCTTTATTTCTGCCTCTCTCTTTTCTCTCACTCAAGTGTTATCTGCATTCGGGGATGTGAAATTCTTTAAAGAAGGAATGGAAAGGGGGCGCAAAGTTGATTAAAAAAAAAAAAAAAGAGGACTGCATTTAGATCTCGGTCCCAAGATGCCAGCCTCCCAAGAAGCCCAGGTTCTTGACTGCTGAGTGTCCTAATAGTGACATTGACCCAAGAGTGTCTGCACCCAAACTAAGGGCCCTGCCATAATTTAAACCTGGCAACAGCTTCTGTGCTATTCTTCAGGAGCAGAAACAGAATTCTCTTTGGGGGATCTAGAGCTAGGAGTTTAAAACACACACATTTCTGATGTCGATGGTAGGTTGGAGATGGCATGGGGTGGCAGGGGTTGTGGTGACAGGTGTGCAGAGAGATGGAAATTAACTAGCGCTTCCTGAAACAGAGTTGAATGTACCAGAACTAGCCAGAGGTCTGAGTGGTCTGGTGTGGCTGATATGCTGCATTAGTGGAGAGAGATGATGAAGAATTCACCCTGGTAGGGGCATTCTCTGTACCCACAGTACTCGCTACTCAGTTGTTGGATATTCTTGTGCATTGTGTTCTTCATTATATAAGAAAATTGTAACCAGAAGGTGAGCCCTTTCAGAGAAAGGGTTAGAGCTGTGGTTCCCCTGTATCCTCCTAAACTAGACAGAGAAAATGTGCTTAGTCTTTAGCATATGACATTCTCAATTCACTTCATGAAAAAATTTACAGATGAAAGTTAAAGAGAGATTTTCTATTATAACCTTGCTCTGTTCCCAAACTCAGAGACTGAGGTCTGTGCTAATGATTTAAGGGGCAGCTGTTCTTCCCCTACCTGAACCTGATATACGGAGTCGTTTTGTTGTCCTTGGTGTTTTAATATATAGCTCCTTGCAAAAAAACTTGAAAATATTTTTAAATTAATTTATCAAAACTAACTCCAGGTGAAGTAGAAAACCTAAATAGGCAGTAGCATTGTAATTAACATTAAAAAGTTGTTAACAAACTATACCACCTAAAAGGTAAATGGCCAGAGGCCCCGAGTGAATTCTAATATCAAACCTTCAAGAATAGATTTTTCATAGCCTATTTAAACTGTTCCAAAGGATAAAAATGAAGTTCTTAACACATTTTTAAAGCCAGAAAACCTTGATACTAAAATCCAAATAGAAAAAAAAAAAAAGCTATAGATCAACCTGACTTGTGAATGAAGACTCACAAATAACAAATACAATATTAGCTAATTAAATTCAACTACATGTTAAAAGAACTACCTACCATCACTAGGTTAAATTTATTCCAGAAATGAAAGGATGTTTGCACATAAGAAATCAATTGATATAATACCATTTGTTATTAGGTGAAAGAAGAAAAGCCATGTGATCAGTTCTTGAGATGTTGAAAAGGCATTTGTCAAAATTTCTATTTCTATAAAAAGAAATCTTTTAGAGAACTGAATGGTAGAGTGCTTCCTTAACACAACTTTTAAAAGTTTAAAAACAATAGGAATTACTATATTTTATAATGAAAATTAAAATAATGCATCTTAAACTCATAATTACCATGTCTTCATTACTAAGACATTTAAATTATAGCTACTTAGTAAGTCATGTACCTTCTTCCATGTTCTTTCTCCATGCTTTTTTTTTTGGTTCTTATTGTCTTTCCTCATTCATGAAAACTCTATTTGAGTTGAAGTTGATGTTATTGCACTAAATGTATAGATTAATTTGGGGAAGAATGGAAATATTTTTATTATCTTCCTATGACTGAAATTATATATTTTTCCATTTATTCAGGTATTTATTTCTTTCAATGAGCTTTGCAATTTCCCCTATAAATTTCTTAAACGTGTACTGTAAGATTTATTCCTAAGTGCTTTGTAATTTTGTTGCAACTCTAAATGGGGTATTTTATTTCCTGTTATATTTTAATGAGACAGTGCTGATATATAAAACTCTATGAGTTTGCTAGGGCTGCCATAACAAAAAACCACATACTGGGTGGATTAAACAACAGAAATTTATTTTCTCACAGTTCTGGAGGCTGGAAGTCCAAGAACAAAGTGTTGGCAGGGGTGGTTTCTTCTGAGGCCTCTCTCCCTGGCTTAGAGATGGTCATCTTTCCCTGTGTCCTCATGTGGTCTTTGATCTGTGTGTGCATCTCCCCGGTGTCTCTTTGTGTGTGTCCTAATCTCCGCTTTTTCTTAGGACATTGGTCCTATTGGAGTAGGGCGCATTATAACAGCCTCATTTTAACTTAATTACCTCTTTAAAGGTCCTACCTCCAAATACAGTCACATTCTGGGTTACTGGAGGTTCAAGCTTCAATGCCTGAGTTGGGGGGTAGGTAGATACAATTCAGCTATAACAGTACTTTCTAGTAGTAGAGAAAAAGCTATACACCTAATGACTGTTATACAAGCATGGAATCAAAGATTATTATTTATTTCTGTATGTTAGCCTCTCATTAAAATTTAGTTTGTATTTCTGTTAGCTTTTTAAATGGACCATCACGTTGTCTGAAAATAACACTTTCTCTCTTCCTTTCCACTTATTATTCCTTATGTAAAAAAGTTTCTAGCCTTATTGCATTCACTACATGTTCCAGGGCAGTGATGAATAGAACCAGTGAAGGTGATCATCTTGATCTTTTCTTTGGCTTTCAAAAGGGCACTTCTAAAGTCTCACATTAAATGTGTTCACTGTGCTTTGGAATAGATACTTTTCATCAAGTTAAGGCAGTTACCTTCTTTTCCTAGGGTAACCAGTTTATTGAACAGGCTGGATTCAGCACTATGCAGGCAGAAATAAATTTTCTTTTTTCTCCCCTCATCACTCTTGATTAATTTAGCTCTGTTAAATAGTTCTTTCCTACCTGGGATGAATTCATGGTCAGAATCCTTAGTTTTGCCAGTTGCCTCAGGTAATAAAATGTTCTGCAGCTACTTCAAGGTTATAAATATTCAAGTCCAGTCCCATAATAAAACTCCAGACTTTAATCCAATTTAAAACTCTCCTGCTTCACATGGGGACCATCTCAGGCTGCAAACATTGCAGCGAGAGAAAGGGACATAGCTGCTTCCTCACTATTTCCTCATTGCTCCTTTCCTCAGACTCACTAGTTGGTGTTTTAGCCTTTCCAGGATTAGTGTAGGGTGGGAGAAAGAAGAGGTAATGGTAGGAAATGTCGTCCTTGTCATTGCTAATCTCTGGATATGATGGATGTTGAAAAGCTGACTACACCTTCTTGGGGTGCTTTCGTGACTCTTTGACGTGGCACTGTCAGTTGGATTTCTTGCATTTAGTTTCCTTCACTCAGGCAAGGCCTTCTCCACCCAATCTTTTATGACTCCACCCTCGGGATGCTGGCTTGCAGTGAGCCACCACTCAGGAGAGGTATCCTCATCACTTCCATTGGTCCTTCTGGACAGGGTTCCTTTTAAGATGGCCCATGCTGGGTTCCCTTGTGTGGAACTGTGAGATGGCCTATCCCCTATGGAGCACTGTCTCTGCCTCCCCAAGGTGCCTCCAGATAAAGTTTCTTGCTTTTAGATTTCCCAAGACAAGCTACCAAGACAGTTACCAATCCTAACTCCCCCAATCTAGGGACACATTAGAATTTCCAAGTGGCTCTTTTGAAGGCCCCCCCATTTGGTTTGAGGTGGAGATGAGCACCTTCATCCTCTCCCCAGTGCGTGTGCATGAGCTTGCCCAGTACAACTCTCTGACTTTTCAGCCTTCTCAGTGAAATTTTAACGTTCTTTTATATTGCCTTGAGATGGATGATGCTAATGCTGACAGAATAGGAATTCGACTCTCCCCTTTCTAAGTCCTTTGTGAGTGGTCGATTGAGCAGCTTGCTTTAGGATGTGAAGATACTTAAACCATAGCTTTTTTCTATGCCTTTGAGACCTCATCCCTAATCCAGGGACAAGAGGAAAGCTCTAATGTCACATTCTGTTAGACCAACATTTTCTTGAATGTTAAACTTTATCAAATGATTTGTCTATCCTTATGAGAAGGTCATGAAATTTTTCTCTTTAATCCCTTAATGGGATCATTTATATCAGTGGATTTTCTAATGCTGAATCATCTTGTATTTCTGGGAAAATCTCTATTTGTTTATAATGTGTTATTTTTTCATATTGGTGCATTTGACTTAATATTTAATTCAGGACCATTACATTCAAATTCATAAGTTAGACTGGTCTATAATTTCATTTTCTGGTACTGTTCTTGTCAGATTTTTGTGTCTTGGTTATGCTAGGCTCAAAACAGGTCTGGGGGAAATATCTTTCTTTTTCTATATTCTGAAACAATTTGTATAATATAATAATTATCCTTTTCTTGAATATTTGGTGGTCTTACTTTTAAAATAGCCTTAGCTTGATGTTTCAGTGGAAGAGAGATTTGTTACTACTGGCTCATTTTCTTTAGTAGTTATTAGTCTATTGAAATGTTTGTTGTGTCTTTAGTAAATTATTTTCATTCATATTTTTTCAGAAAGTTGTTAATTTCATCTAAATTTTTAAATTAATGTTACAAAGTTTTTCCTACAAATTCTCTAAGACTATTATATCTCCCCTGATTCTGTAGAAATGTTCTTTTTTTGTTGTTCTAAATACTGTTTATTTGTCCCCCCTTCTTTTTTTTTTTTTTTTTTTTTTTTTGTGGTATGCGGGCCTCCCTCTGCTGCGGCCTCTCCCGTTGCGGAGCACAGGCTCCGGACGCGCAGGCTCGGCGGCCATGGCTCCCGGGCCCAGCCGCTCCGCGGCATGTGGGATCCTCCCAGACCGGGGCGCGAACCCGGTTCCCCTGCATCGGCAGGCGGACGCGCAACCACTGCGCCACCAGGGAAGCCCCTGTCCCTTCTTTCTTTCTTCCATATTCCATTCTGTTAGACACGTGCCATCTTTGTCTTTTAAAGATGAAAGCATTTTCTCTTGTTGATTATTTCTGTTATACTGAATTTGCTTTCTATTTGTTAAATTCTCTCTTATTTTAATATTTCTTTATTTCTAGTTTCTTTGAGTTTTCTGTTCTTTTTTATAGCTTCCACTTTTGAGCATCTATAATTTTTATTTTCTTGTTTTAATAACTCATTTGACTGTATAAATTTACATCTAAGTAAAACTTTACTGCAACCCACAAGTTTTGATATGGTGTGCTTTTTAGTTATTTAGTTCTAAATATTTCATTATTTACACTATTATTTTCCCCTTAAACCCGTGAATTATTTAATAGTGTGTTTTTAAAATTTTAATGCATATAAATTTTAGAATTATCTTTTAAATAGTTTCAAATTCAACAGAATTATGAATAGAGAGTGTGATCTTAAATTTTTATGTATTTGGAGTCCTTTTGTCATACTATGTGCTCAATCTTTATAAATATTTTGAGTGTACATAAAAATAATGTCTGTTCTGTTTCTTTAGAAAACATTATTTCTGTGCAAGTTCTTTCTCTTACTCTTCTTGAGAAAGATAAATTACTTAGTATGAGCTAGGCATTATGCTAGATATTGAGAAAGAAAGATGAAGACAATAAGAATTTCTATTCTTTATTTGCTGGTATGCAGGATTCTATATGTACATATCAGATGAAGTTTTTCATTTTACTGTTTACATTTTCTATGTTTTCCCTAATCTTGTACCCAATTGATTTGTCTGAGTCTGAAAGAGATATGTTAAAATCAGCTGTTCTGAACAATTTAGATGGTTTGACATTGGTGTGCCTTAACATGGGCTTCCTCGGGTTTATGATTCTTGGTGTTCATTTAGCCTCTTTCTGCAAATTTCTGTCTTTCATCAAGTTTGTATGTTGCACTGTTTGATATTATCTAGGAGATGCCAGGGCCCTGTTCTTTACATTTTTTTTTTTCCTCTCTGTTCTTCACCTTGGATAATTTCTATTGCCCTGTCTTCAAGTTTACTTACACTTCCTTGCCCTGTCCTTTCAGCTGTTAAATCCATCTAGTGATTTTTTTTTCTTAATTTCTGAAAACGTATTTTTCAGGCCTAGAATTTACTTTTTTTGTTTTGTGATTATTTCTCTGCTGAGATTTTTATTCATGGAAAGCTTTTTTTTTTTTTTTTTTTTACTTCATTGAGCGTAGTTATAATAACGACATTAAAATCCTTGTTTGTTAGTTCCAACATCTGGTTTATCTCAGAGTAGAACTCAATTGATTTTCTTTTCTCTTGAGAATGTATTCCATTTTTTTTGGTTCCTTGTATGTTAGATTTTAAACATGATGCTTATATTTTGAATGGCATGCAAATTTGAGATCATGTGAAAGTAAAACATATTTACAGCTCTCATCTTGGGCTCCCCTGAGGCTATACATTCATAGGGAGATGGTAAGAGGAATTTCCCCTCTAAGTAGATATAATCAAATTCTTGTCAATTAGATAGGTTTATGATATGACTCCACTGCGTGTGTGTTTGTGTATAGTTATAATTTTAAAAAACCATTTGTGTTGCTATCATCATTGAAGATTATACAGGACTTTCTAGTATTTATGTCAAAACCAACTTTAAGGTAACATACATTCTCCAAATGTCAAAAACTTTTCCTCAGATAAGCCCAAGAGATTTTCTTTAAAATCATGGAGTTCATGCACAAAGGCAGATTTGCTTTCAATTTTTGGAAATTCAGCTTATGACATTCAACTTCTAAATGTCAATTATGCACCAGAGAGGTGATGCCTAAGTCATTTTAACTTGCAGAGGGTACCTCCAAACACTTCACTGTCATACCTAACTGAGTGGAAGAAAAGACTGTCCCCATGTCAATTCACTGCTTTTGTGATTTATCAAGAGGATTTATTTGTGATCCTTCAATATGGTACTTAGAGGTGACAATCCTTGGCAGAAGACACTACTTCTATGTGAAAAAATTCAATTTTCCTTCTCAGTAATTTCTTCCTTATACTGAAGTTGCTCCATTAGACTCTCTTATTTTCTCCCTTAGAAAAATGTTGGTAATTGTCTAAGCTGGATGATGATTACAGAAAATTCAGTGTACTAATTCTCTGTACTTTTGTTTCTGTTTGAAAATTTCCATAATATAAAGTTAAAAAAATACTTCTTTGTGGTTAAGAAATAGAAGCACCTATTTAAAATTCCAGTGAATTTCCATTGAGAGATGATTCTTGGTATAACTGTTCAGAACATAGCATTTTGGGCATAAGTATGAGCTTTGGAGACTAACTGCCAAATGTTGGCAATTTCTGGCTCTGTGTGGCCTTGGGAAAATTAATTAACCTCTCTGTGCCTTGGTTTTAGCTTTCTTCTTCCCTTCCTCTTCCCTAACCCTCTTCCCTTCCTCTTCCCCTTCCCTTTTGTTTTCTTCTCCTCTCCTTCTCATAAAAGTGCCAAAGAGCCAGGAGTAGGTACTGGATAAAGCACGACATGTGGCATTAGGTAGCCTGAGTTCGATTTTGACTCTGGTTTTGTCAGTCTCGGTGTATGAACTTGGTGGCTGAGGACCAGATTCAAGGCTTAGATTGAATGGCCTCTGAATCTATTCTCTGGCATACAGATGTGGAGTCCTCTGTGGGGACAACCAGTAGACACCTTTCTTCCATGTCCGGATTTAAGTGAAACAAAAGAATCAAGAAAACAAAGTGAAACAAAAAGAATCAGCAGCTGTAGAAACAAAACATTACCTGTAAAACTAATAAAGATTAAGTGGACGTGGATGGACCTAGAGTCTGTCATACAGAGTGAAGTTAAGTCAGAAAGAGAAAAACAAATACCGCATGGTAACGCATATGTATGGAATCTAAAAAAAAAAAATGGTACTGATGAACCTAGTTGCAGGGCAGGAATAAAGATGTAGACATAGAAAATGGGGCTTCCCTGGTGGCGAGGTGGTTGCGAGGCCGCCTGCCGAGGCAGGGGAACCGGGTTCGCGCCCCGGTCTGGGAGGATCCCACATGCCGCGGAGCGGCTGGGCCCGTGAGCCATGGCCGCTGAGCCTGCGCGTCCGGAGCCTGTGCTCCGCAACGGAGAGGCCACAACAGTGAGAGACCCGCGTACCGAACAAAAAAAAAAAGAAAATGGACTTGAGGACAGGGCTGGGAGGGGGAAGCTGGGGCGAAGTGAGAGTAGCATCGACATATATACACCACCAAATGTAAAATAGCTAGTGGGAAGCAGCCGCATAGCACAGGGAGATCAGCTCGGTGCTTTGCAACCACCTAGAGGGGTGGGATAGGGAGGGTGGGAGGGAGGCTCAAGAGGGAGGGGATATGGGGACATATGTATGCATATGGCTGATTCACTTTGTTGTACAACAGAAACTAACACAGGATTGTGAAGCAATTATACTCCAATAAAGATCTATTTTTTAAAAAAAGAGAAATTAAGTGGAAAGATATGATTTAGTGTGAGACTCCGTTGGATTTGCTAATGATTTACCCATCCAGTCACAGGCTATGTTGGACCAGTGTATCCTCTCCATTTTTGTGAAGAATAGCAGAAAACATGTGCCATTTGACTGCATTCTGTCCAAGAAATGGTGAGCAGAAGTACAAGTGTGGTCAGCCAGAAAGTCTCCATGAAATGGAGAAGTACACCTTTCTTTCCTTCCTACTTCTGCTATCCTACAATGAACTAATGATGTTTGGGGCTATTGAAGCTATTTTACAGTATGAAGTTTTTCGTAGTATCCTCTGATTATCCTTTTAATAACGTAGGATCTGTAGTAATATTTCCCTTTTCATTTCTGACATAGAGTATTCACATTTTATCTTTTTAAAATGTCTTGCTAGGGTTTTCCAATTTTATCAATCTTTTCAAAAGACCTGATTTCTTGATTGGTTGATTTTCTCCTTGTTATTTTCTGTTTCATCGATTTCTGCACTTATCTTTATCATTTCACTTTTTATACTTCTGGGGATTAAATTTGTTCACCTTTTTCTAGCTTCTTGAGATGAAATATTAGATCATTAATTATAAACCTTTCTTTTCTAATATATGCATTAAAACTATAAGTCTTCCTAAGCACTGCCTTAGGTGTGTCCCACAAATTTGAATATATTGTATTTTCAACATTACTGTGTCAACATATTTTCTAATCTTCTTCAACCCATGGACTGTTTAGAATTGTCTTAATTAATTTCGAAACATTTGTATATTTTCTAGATTTTTTGGTTATTTATTTCTAATTTAATTTCAATGTGAGAGTGCATACTGTGTATTTCTTGGTGAGACTTGCATAGTTTGGAGAATGTTTATTTCATAGTGCTTGAGTGCAGTGTTCTATAAATGTCATTTGGGTCATATTGATTAATAGTGTTGTTCAAATCTTCCATACCCTCACTTATTTTTGTGGGCTTATTCTATCATTTTCTTAGAGAAGTATGTTTACATCTGAAATTATGATTGTGAATTTTCTCTTTTTCATTCTGGCAATTTTGTCTTATATAGTATGAAGCCATATGTTAAATGAATGTATATTTAGAATAGTTAGGTCTCTGTCTTAAATCAACCCTTTTATCATTATATAAAAGCCATTTGTAGCCCTATTAATGCTTCTTGCCTTTAAATCTTTTTAGTAATTCTAGCTTGCTTTTGGCTAGTGTCTGCAGAGAACATCTTTTTCCATTCTTTTGTGTTCAACCTATCTGTATTCTTATATCTACAGTATGTCTCCATATATATGTAACAGTATATAGTTGGGTCTTTTAAATTTTTATTCAGTATGACAATATTGCCATTGAATTAGAGTGTTTAATACATTTACTTTTAATATAACTACTGATATATTTGGGTTCAAGTCTACCACCTTGCCATTTTCCCCCTTTTTCCATGTGTTCTTTGTTCCTATTTTTTTGCCTGCTGTTCCACTTTATTTTCTTTATTAACACTTTTATTGTATCATTGTGTTATTTAATAGCAACTTTGGAGTTTACAATTTACCTCCTTAACTTAATCCATTATAATTTAAATTTGTTCTTTATTGCTTCCTACACAACACAAAAACTTTACATCAGCGCAACTCTACTTACCCCTTTCTTCACTTTTGTCCTGTGGTGGTCAAATACTGTTTTTCTACATATATTTTAAAAACCACAAGACATTGTTAACCTTGTGGCATTGAAGAGTTAAAAGTCCTTTATTTATACCCAAGTAGGGACCCCTTGTGGAGATTTTCACTGCTTCTTACCATTCTGTGCTGCCTTCTAGGATCATTTTTCCTGCTGCCATAAGAGCTTCCTTCAATGTCATATACTTTGGATCTGTTGGCAGAAAATTCTGTGACCTCCGTTTGACTGAAAATATCTGATTTCTCATTTATTTATTTATTTATTATTTGACCTTGGGTATGGCAATGACTTTTTTTTTTTTAAACATCCTTATTGGAGTAAAATTGCTTTACAATAGTGTGTTAGTCTCTGCTTTATAACAAAGTGAATCAATTATACATAAACATATGTTCCCATATCTCTTCCCTCTTTCATCTCCCTCCCTCCCACCCTCCTTATCCCACCCCTCTAGGTGGTCAAAACCCACTAAACTGATCTCCCTGTGCTATGCGGCTGCTTCCCACTAGCTATTTATTTTACGTTTGGTAGTGTATATATGTCCATGCCACTCTCTCACTTCGTCACAGTTTACCCTTCCCCCTCCGCATATCCTCAAGTCCATGCTCTAGTAGGTCTGTGTCTTTACTCCCATCTTACCCCTAGGTTCTTTATGACCTTTTTTTTTTT
>NC_041225.1:39884736-39885742 GCF_002837175.3 Physeter macrocephalus
TTCGGGGTCTTTTGTGTTTCCATACAAATTGTGAAATTTTTTGTTCTAATTCTGTGAAAAATGCCAGTGGTAGTTTGATAGAGATTGCATTGAATCTGTAGATTGCTTTGGGTAGCAGAGTCATTTTCACAATGTTGATTCTTCCAGTCCAAGAACATGGTATATCTCTCCATCTATTTGTATCATCTTTAATTTCTTTCATCAGTGTCTTATAGTTTTCTGCATACGGGTCTTTTGTCACCTTAGGTAGGTTTATTCCTATCTTTTTTATCCTTTTTGTTGCAAGGGTAAATTGGACTGTGTCCTTAATTTCTCTTTCAGATTTTTCATCATTAGTGTATAGGAATTCAAGGGATTTCTGTGCATTAATTTTGTATCCTGCTACTCTACCAAATTCATTGATTAGCTCTAGTAGTTTTCTGGTAGCATCATTAGTACCCTCTGCTATCTTTTGGAAGAGTTTGAGAAGGATAGGTGTTAGCTCTTCTCTACATGTTTGATAGAATTCTCCTGTGAAGCCATCTGGTCCTGGGCTTTTGTTTGTTGGAAGATTTTTAATCACAGTTTCAATTTCATTGCTTGTGATTGGTCTGTTCATATTTTCTGTTCCTTCCTGGTTCAATCTCGGCAGGTTGTGCATTTGTAAGAATTTGTCCATTTCTTCCAGGTTGTCCATTTTATTGGCATAGAGTGGCTTGTAGTAATCTCTCATGATCCTTTGTATTTCTGCAGTGACAGTTGTTACTTCTCCTTTTTCATTTCTAATTCTATTGATTTGAGTCTTCTCCCTGTTTTTCTCAGTGAGTCTGGCTAATGTTTTATCAATTTTGTATATCTTCTCAAAGAACCAGCTTTTAGTTTTATTTATCTTTGCTATCATTTCCTTTATTTCTTTTTCATTTATTTCTGATCTGAGCTTTATGATTTCTTTCCTTCTGCTAACTTTGGGGTTTTTTTGTTCTTCTTTCTCTAATTGCTTTAGGTGCAAGGTTAGGTTGTTTATTTG
>NC_041225.1:39887209-39903336 GCF_002837175.3 Physeter macrocephalus
ATTTTATCTTCCAGGTCACTTATCCGTTCTTCTGCCTCAGTTATTCTGCTATTGATCCCATCTAGAGTATTTTTAATTTCATTTATTGTGTTGCTCATCATTGCTTGCTTCCTCTTTATTTCTTCTAGGTCCTTGTTAAATGTTTCTTGCATTTTGTCTATTCTATTATTTCCAAGATTTTGGATCACCTTTACTATCATTATTCTGAATTCTTTTTCAGGTAGACTGCCTATTTCCTCTTCATTTGTTAGGTCTGGTGGGTTTTTACCTTGCTCCTTCATCTGCTGTGTGTTTTTCTGTCTTCTCATTTTGCTTATCTTACTGTGTTTGGGGTCTCCTTTTCACAGCCTGCAGGTTAGTAGATCCCATTGTTTTTGGTGTGTGTCCCCAGTGGCTAAGGTTGGTTCAGTGGGTTGTGTAGGCTTCCTGGTGGATCGGACTGGTGCTTGTGTTCCAGTGGATGAGTCTGGATCTTGTCTTTCTGGTGGGCAGGACAGCATCCAGTGGTGTGTTTTGAGGTGTCTGTGACCTTAGTATGATTTTAGGCAGCCTCTCTGCTAATGGATGGGACTGTGTTCCTGTCTTGCTAGTTGTTGGGCATAGGGTGTCCAGCACTGTAGCTTATTAGTCATTGAGTGAAGCTGGGTCTTGGTGTTGAGATGGAGATCTCTGGGAGATTTTCACCGTTTGATATTACATGGAGCTGGGAGGTCTCTGTTGGACCAGTGTCCTGAAGTTGGCTCTCCCACCTCAGAGGCACAGCACTGACTCCTGGCTGGAGCACCAAGAGGCTTTTATCCACACCGCTCAGAATAAAAGGGAGCAAAAATAGAAAGAAAGAAAGAAAGAAAGAAAGGGAGGGAGGGAGGGAGGAAGAAAGGATAAAATAAAATAAAGTAAGATAAAATAAAATAGTTATTAAAATGAAAATAAAAAACAATTATTAAGAAAAAAAAATTTTTAAGTAAAAAAAAAAAACAGACAGACAGAACCCTAGGACAAATGGTGAAAGCAAAGCTATACATACAAAATCTCACACAGAAGTATACACATACACGCTCACAAAAAGAGGAAAAGGGGAAAAAATAATTTGTCTTGCTCCCAAATCCACCTCCTCAGTTTGGGATGATTCGTTGTCTATTCAGGTATTCCACAGATGCAGGGCACATCAAGTTGATTGTGGAGATTTAATCTGCTGCTCCTGAGGCTGTTGGGAGAAATTTCCCTTTTTCTTCTTTGTTCCCACAGCTCCCGGGGTTCAGCTTTGGATTTGGCCCCGCCTCTGCGTGTAGGTCACTGGAGGGCATCTGTTCTTCACTCAGACAGGACGGGGTTAAAGGAGCAGCTGATTCGGGGTCTCTGGCTCACTCAGGCCGGGGAGGCGTGCTGAGGGAAGGGTACGGAGTGTGGGGTGAGCCTGCGGCGGCAGAGGCTGGCGTGACGTTGCACCAGCCCGAGGCGCGCCGTGCGTTCTCCCGGGGAAGTTGTCCTTGGATCACGGGACCCTGGCAGTGGCGGGCCGCACAGGCTCTCGGGAGGGGAGGTGTGGAGAGTGACCTGTGCTCGCACACAGGCTTCTTGGTGGCTGTAGCAGCAGCCTTAGCGTCTCATGCCCGTCTCTGGTGTCCGCGCTGATAGCTGCGGCTTGCGCCTGTTTCTGGAGCTCCTTTAAGCAGCTCTCTTAGTCTCCTCTCCTCACGCACCAGGAAATAAAGAGGGAAGAAAAAGTCTCTTGCCTCTTCAGTAGGTCCAGACTTTTTCCCGGATTCCCTCCCTGCTAGCCGTGGTGCACTATCCCCTTCAGGCAGTGTTCACGCAGCCAACCCCAGTCCTCTCCCTGGGATCCACTGAAGCCCAAGCCTCAGCTCCCAGCCCCCGCCCACCCCGGCCGGTGAGCAGACAAGCCTCTCGGGCTGGTGAGTGCTGGTTGGCACTGATCCTCTGCGGGAATCTCTCCACTTTGCCCTCCGCACCCCTGTTGCTGCGCTCTCCTCCGTGGCTCCGAAGCTTCCCCCCTCCGCCACCCGCAGTCTCCTCCCGCAAAGGGGCTTCTACTGTGTGGAAACCTTTCCTCCTTCCCAGCTCCCTCCCACTGGTACAGGTCCCGGCCCTATTCTTTTGTCTCTGTTTTTTCTTTTTTCCTTTGCCCTACCCAGGTACGTGGGGAGTTTCTTGCCTTTTTGGAGGTCTGAGGTCTTCTGCCAGCGTTCAGTAGGTGTTCTATAGGAGCAGTTCCACGTGTAGATGTATTTCTGATGTATCTGTGGGTAGGAAGGTGATCTCTGCATCTTACTCTTCTGCAATCTCCTTGATTCCCCTTATTTATATTTGAAGGATTTTTTCCTGCTAATTGTTGAATTCTAGGTTGGCAACCTTTTAGCTCTTTACATTATTTCACTGTCTGCTAATTTATTATTAATTCTCTAATTTATATGCATGTTTATAGCAGTTATTTTCAAATCCATGCCTGCTAGTTCCAACAAGTGAATCATCTGTAGGTCTACTTCTATTATTTATTTTTTTCCTTGATTATTGGTCACATTTTTATTTGTCACATTTTGATCCTTCGTATCTCTCAATTTTTAAGCATATTGTGGACATGTGTATGAAAGAACTATGAAAACTGAGTTAGTGTTATTTTTGTCTCAGAGAGGGCTTACCCATTCTTTGTTATGCAGATAAAGTGGGGGACTGATTATTCAATAAATAATTGATCTGGGTCAGGGCTGGTTTGGAGTTTTAATTAGAATCTATTTTTTCTTTTCATTTCAAATTTCATGAGTGTTAGACCTGTCAGAGTTTACTTCGGGCATCTTCCATGATTTGGGCTTCTAAGTTTCAAGAGACTATAGAAAATTTTATTTTGCCTTTTCAGTTCAGTCCTTCAACCTTCCTCACTAGCCTAGCACTTAGAAAGATGTTCATGGGTGAAAGTGGCTCTGTGTTTGAAACTTGCAGATTCCAGCTCATATGTCCAGCCCATGCAGACATAAGAAGCTCTGCTGGTCTCTTTTTTTGCGGTACGCGGGCCTCTCACTGCTGTGGCCTCTCCCGTTGCGGAGCACAGGCTCCGGATGCGCAGGCTCAGCGGCCATGGCTCACAGGCCTAGCCGCTCCGCGACATGTGGGATCTTCCCAGACGGGGGCACGAACCCGTGTCCCCTGCATCAGCAGGTGGACTCTCAACCACTGCACCACCAGGGAAGCCCTGCTGGTCTCTTTTTATCCAGCAGAATTCTTCTGTCTATCAAGCGTGATCTTCACCCTGTGCTCCGACTCAGTAAATTTCCCCAAGGTGGAAAACATCCCCCAATCTCTGCTCACCTAAGAAACCCTCACTGGAATTTAACTTTTGTAAATGTCTTTGCTTTCACAACTCTTTTATGTCCTTTTTTTTTTTTTGGCCATGCCACGCAGCTTGCAGGATCTCAGTTTTCTGACCAGGAATTGAACCCAGGCCCCTAGGCCACCAGGGAAATCCCTCTTTTATGTCTTTTAAGGATGTCACTTTTGTAATTTATCTGATTTTCCTTGCTTTTATGAGGTGAGCAATGATCTGTCACTGCTTTCTACATACTAACCTAAAGTGCAAGCCCCCTGTCTTGCATTTTAAGTGGCTTTGAGAATGGAAATCATATGATGAGCTTGGAAAAATAGAAAGTGTGGGAGGCAAAAGAGTGTCACCCCTCCCCATAAGCAAAACCGTTATCCCTATCCCAGCAACCTGTGTACATATTAAGTTATATGGCAAGAGATTTTGCAGATGTGATTAAGTACCTTGAGATGGGAGATTATTCTAGATTACTTGAGTGGGTCCAATGTAATCACAAGTATCCTTAATCGTGGAAGAGGGAGGCAGAAGAGGAGGTCGGGGTGATAAGATCTGAGACATACTCAACCAACCATTGTTGGCTTTGAAGATGAGGAAGAGGGCCTTGAGCTAAGAAATGCAGGTGGGCTCTGGAAGAAACAGATTCCTCCCTAAATCCTTCAGAAAGGAATACAGCCCTGCTGACACCTTGATTTTATCCCAGTGAGCCCTTGCTGGACTTCCAAGATACAGCAAGCACTGTAGAATAAGAACTGTACTCTTCTATGCCACTACGTTTTTGATAATTTGTTAAGGCAGCAATAGGAGTCCATTACAGTAAGATAGGAGGACCCTGATGACAGTCTTCCCTAGACCACCTAACCCTGGACTTCTTTTACAGGAGAGAGAAATCATCTTCTAACTGTTTTGAGCCACTGGCATTTAGGATACTCTGTGTCAAACAACTAAAGCTAATCCTAACTGAACAGTGGCCTCCTCCTCCAATCCAGCCCGCTGTATCACCGACTCTACAGTCATGCTCTGAGACGTAGCATCATCTTACATTCAAACTCTCAAAAATTTCACTCTCCATGCACTCTCATGTTATTCCAGTTTTGTCTATTCAACTTATGACACTACACCTGTTATTCAACTGCAATGTGACTTCCAATCCACTGAATAATTAACTTTTCCCCCATCCACAGGCCTCTTGTTTCTTTACTTCCCTTTCTATACAGCTTTACTTCAACATACAGACTTCTTAATCACCTCACAATATCTTAACTTTTTGCCATTATTTTCTTTGTTATTCCTTGGTAAAACCCCAACCACTGCTGAGTCCAAACTTCTCTGTTTCATCTGGGGCTCCAGAACATAGCTAGAGAAAAAAATCATACCTTAACAGATCGGGGTGTGGGGCCTGTGTGTGTGTGTTTGTGTGTGTGTCCATTTCTGTGGTCCAGAGCTGCATATCTATCTACTGTAGCATCTCCACTTCGATGTCTCCAGGTAACTCATACTCAAAATGCCCAAACTGAATTTGAATCTGTATCCCACAGACCTGCTTCTCTGCTATTGTTTCCTATATTAGTAACTGGTACAACCGTCCACCCAATTGTTTATCTAGACACCTGGGAGTTAGTTACCTTGACACCTCCCTTTTCCTCCATAACTAATCAGTTCACCAAATGCTGTTGCGTCTGCTTTCTAATTATCTTTTGCACGTATCCATATATTCCCCTCCTTATTGCAAAACCTTTAGTCAAAGATTTCCACATCCTTTGCCCATATGTCTGCTGTAGCCACTATTTCATACCTCAGTATCTCCTCTTGCCACCCAACTGCAACCACTATTTACCCAGAACCTAGGTGGTTTTCCTTAACTTCTTATTACCAAAAAATTAAATATGGAGAAAATCAAACAGAATAAGAAAATAAAATTAAAACCATATATACAACACATAGGTGTATATGAATGTGTTACTTTGAAATTTCCAGAAGAAAAATTACAGACATCATGCTGTTTGGTCTCTAATTACATCTCCACATAACATCTCCAAAACAATAAGGATATGCTCTTACATAACCACAATGCTATTTCCACACCTAAGAAAATTAAAAATAATATGCTAGTATAATTTAGTTGCAAGTCTATAGTAAAATTTCCCATATGGTCTCTAAAATTTCTTTTATATCTGCTCCTTATGAAGCCAAGGAACAAATCAAGGCTCATACTTTGCATTTGATTATTATGTCTCTTAACATTCTAAAAAAATCTAGAATGCTTTCCCCCATTCCCCCCGCCACATACACCTTTTTTGTGATGTTGAATTTCTAAAGAAAATAGACTAGTTGTGCGGTATAATGTTCCACATTCTAGATTTTTCTGTTTCCTCACGGGGATGATTTTTTAATGCAAATTCCATCTGCAGCACTCTTGCTCCAGTGGTTCCCAATTTCTCTCAAGAGGAAGTCCTCAAAACTTGGTGAAGTCTGCAGAACCCACAGTGACCTGGCTCAGGCCTTCTTTCTCCCCCATCCCAACCCCCCACCCTGGCCTTTTTCCCCTCTCTTCCTGTTTATTCTTTTCCAGACCCTCTGGCTTCCTCTCTCTTTTTTTGCAAATGCACACGTCCTTCCATCCTCACTAAACCAAACCTCATTTCTCTGCCTAGAAAACTCTTACCACCCTTTGCCTGCTTGGATTCTATTCACACTTTGGGTCCCAAATTAAATAGTACTTCTTCAGACAAATCCTTTTTGACCCACCAAATGAGGATACACCTTCCTTTTTACGTGTTCTTAGAAATCTCAGAAGTTTCCCTCAATGGCACTTAGCACAGTTTCCTTTAATTGTATGTTACTAATGATTTCACAACTATCTCCCTCACCAGACTGTATATTCGACCAGGGCAATTCCTAGCTCATTACCTTTGTAACCTCAGCATTCATCACTGAGCTTAGCTCATAGTAGCTTAGCAAAAATATGAGCAAGTTTTTACTCTCTCTATGCCTAAATTACTTTGCCTGTAAAACGTGAATAATAATAACAATATTTGCATTACAGGCTTTTAAGCAACAAATAAGGTAAATCCTATAAAGCCTTTAACTCAGTACCTGGCAAATCAAAAGAGGCAAGGAACAGAAATTCGTGATAATGAATTTAGTAATTCTGAAAAAGTGCCATTTTTCAGAATTACTAGAGGTTGAATATGTAGATATCATTTCCTTTTGTACATGAACAATTTGTAATTTAATAGAATGTTTACAATCTCTTACTCAAAGTTGCCCTTCAATTAAAACGTGTATTTCAATGTCTCTTGTTTGATAGGCTCAGCTGTCACACACTCTTTCTTTGGTCAGTGTTTCAGAAGAAATACCTGTAATTTGTGTTAGGAGAATAAGAAAGAGACAAGAGAGTAGGAGATGGTTTTCCATGGCACAATTTAATTAATTTGTGTATTTATTTGATTGCCAGGAGCATTGTTTTCATGGCCATTCATCACTGATTGTATTAATTGATTATTTTGACATGTAGTTGACTTACCTTTTGGAGAAAAAGAATACATTTCAAACTTAATTTCCCACTGTGTCAAAACCTCTTTCAAACCTGGGTGCACAGGGACAAATTATCTACTTCTGAAGAGAGACATGCTCTATGGTACACAATTGCTTCCCTTGATTTGTCCCCTCCTCTGATCACAGTTTTGTAAGTAGCCTGATGCTATTGCTTGGCACCAGCGTACAGAATCCCAAACACATGGAACAGTTAAAAACTAACTCCCATTAATGATTTCATTGCCTCAACTCCATTTGTAACGTAAATCCTTCAGAGGTGCTTTCTATTCTTAGAAGAAAAGTCACAAGCTGGAGGGTGCGTCACCTTCCCAATCAGCACCCTTTTAGCTTCTAATGTGGACCATCTGGTGGTTGAAGAGGTTACAGTGTTATAGAAATGTCATTACAGAATTTCTCTATGTTCACATGTATCATCTGTCACGTAATTGTTTGTTTTACAGCCCATACCTATAATGGGCTAAGTGGGGACTATTCATATCAGTTAACAATGAGTGCCTTTAATTAGTATTTCACGCAACTGGAACATGTTAAGAAAGCTGACACAAATCTGGCTGGGTTGGGAGATTCCATGTGAATTTCATTATGGAATTGCTAGGATATTACAGTTGCACAGGTACCAAGGTTTCTTCAGCTGTCAGAAATGCTAAGTTCAACACGTGTGAAAATGACAGACCATCACATTGGGTCTCAGCTGATGGACAGGAAGAATTTGTCCACTTTGTTACCCATACCCCAAATTCCTCATGATAACTCTCACCCAGGGACCTGTGTAGACATGCAGATGACATATCAGAGAGCCCGTGCATACCCTGGGGAAGAATGCCAGAAAAAGAAACAATGGGCAAAGGCTTCGTGGTCCAAATGCTTAATGCTAAGTGAGAGGTTGGCAGTTGGATAAAGTATTTTTGTTAACTGGTGCAAATGGTTTCATTTTCCCCATTCTCACTTTAAGACACTTTTATTGATTCAAAGACATCTCTTCAATATCCTAACTGCACTAAAGCAAAACTGGCTTTAGTAGACAATGAAGACATAGTTACATGTCTAGACCCATGAGAAAGCATCTCCAGTTAAAATATTGAAGATAGTCATGTCAGCAAACCATCCTTTAATTCCTTTGAAAACGAATCCCCACCTATGACTACAGTAGAGGCTGGCAGTCCATTCTGAACAACCTCTGAGCAACTCCACGTGATGTGCCCTCTCTCTCTTTTAGGATTTTGTAAGGTATGCACAGTATATTCAATCTGTCATCTTGGTTTACAGAATCAGACAACATTTTCACATGTTGACCTCAGCTTCAGAAAGAATACTAATTGCTTTGTCAAACCAAAATGAATTTTTGAAACAGTGAAGTTTTATCATTTTGTTGTGTGATTTATTACCTGGTGGAAAAACAATCCTGTATTTTTGACAATGTAGTCAGTGTTACAGAAGTTAGTAATAGCGTTTACGATGTTTTCTGTGAAATCTTTAAAATACTGTTTAGTAACGATTTAGGGACGTTCTGGTGGCTATATCTTGCCATCAGAGGCTGTTTGTGTATCTTTGCTTGATACCCTGGATCACCAAACATCTCTTTCCATCACAGAAAATCCTGGAATCTGAACCACTGGGAAATTACTAGCAGGTCTCTGCTTCTTGTTACCTATGTTAACCCAAAGTGCATAGATTAGTACCGTAGTTACTGGTGAACAGGCATCACTCTTGCCTGACAACAAACTTCAGGAAGGCTTACTTGTCACATTCCTCCTCAGTTTCATTTCCTTGTGGCAGTAAGAGGACAAACACTTAGTGTGCATGTTCTTACCATGTCTTTGGCCATGATTGTCTCTCTGCAAGTATTTTGCTATGGATTTTATTCATTCCCAGAGAAAACCATCAGCTTCTCTGTCTATGTGAATAGCTGGATCTTTATGTGTAACTGTATCTACTTCCATATCTACCAGATCGACATCATCTACATGCACATAGTTATAACTGATCTCTGACCACACATTCACTTGGATTCTTTATAGATCCCAGAACTTTAACTATATCTCACATAAGCAATAGATAGTTGCTTGTGCGTTTTAAATACAACCAGCAACTTCCTTTTTCTTACCGAAGTCTTGTCCCAATTATATTTGCTATTGAATTCGAATGATGATTTTCATCTGTAAATGTTCTGTATTTGTGTATGGCATGATTACTATATTTCTCTTTTTACCTAAATAGTATCCATAGTAACTCTTACACTTTCCATTTCAACTGAAATCAGGTATGAATATAACCTTCCTTTATTTTTGTATTTTTAAAATATCTTTAGCATTAACACTTTAACACAGATGCTTTAAGTATTTCCTCTATTGAGTCATACTGAAAGGTTAAGTCAGTTTTGAAGTCCTATTAAGGGGATGTATAGCATCTTGCTGCCTCCAAGTCAGGATACAGAATGTAGAAAAAAACAAGATGAAAATAAAAGAATATATTCAAGGTCTGTACTGAGCTTTTGGAGGCTCTGGGGTCACTTTAAGTCCCTACTGCTCATAAGAGTCTCTGCAGGGTTCATCTATCCTCACTGGAAATAAGACCAGGTTTGCAGTCGGCACAGGATGTTATCTGAGTTTTATTGGGTTTCTGGGGACATCAAAATAAATGCCGCTGTCAAACTTGCTGACTGGATGCATGTAAAACAATCCAAATGAGGGAGAGGGAGAAAATACTAACATCTCTGAGTTGGGAGTTCCTGTTCCAGTGGAGGAAAGCCCTTACTGGACAAGGGGACATTGGATTCGAATGGGAGCAGGATGCAGAAATGGAGGCTCATCCAGGAAGCAGGTCCAAACCACTAAACTGAATGGCTTACGGGAGATGAAAAGGGAGATAAGATATACAGTGGGGGCTATGGCTTAGGATGATGAGTGAGGCAGGCTAGGAATTAGCTCTGCTGCTACACTGAAATGGTCTTCTGACCAACTGAGTCCATTGTACCAAGCTAGCATCTTTACTGTATGCCAACCCAACTCAATGAGAAAAATTATCAGGATGGTTTGTTGGGAATCCTTAGGCAAACTAGAGGATCATGGTACCATGAAATGGCCTTCAATAACTATTTGCTTAATTGAGTTTTACTCCATTACTAAGTTCTAACCAAATAAAATATCCTGGGAGAATGCTGATCAGGACAAAAATATATGTCTAAAAAGAAATTATAATAATTATGATGGCACACAGAATAACAGATCTTCTATCTAATTTGTCATCTGTATTAATAGAGTTCAAAGACCTTTAATTCTGGAATCACTAAGAGTTGGATAATGGACAAGTCTGTCTTATGTGTAAGTCAAGAAGGGATTAAGTTATGGCTAATCCCTTCAAAGTCTCTTACTGAATAAAAAAAATTGAACCAGGAAGAGTTTAAATGCTATGAAGATAAAACCACTCTAACTTGTCTCTTTTGTTTGGGTTTGCAAATGTGCATACACATCAACTAAATCAAATTGGAAGGAAGACATTGTAGTAGATACCAATAAAATCCTCTGCCCCAAATAGTCACTAGAAATACAGTAGCTTGTAAACTAAATATGCTTAAAGTAGCGGAAAGCTATGACAACCAGTGTATTATATGAGGTTGTGTGATTAAATCTAACTGTGTGGATTCAATTATAATTGCAGATGTAGGAGCCGGTACCTTGGCAGACAGACTTACTAAGCTCAACTTGCAAAACAGAGTAAAACAAAAGTCTCTCTATTTGATAGCGTGCTGCCCCAGGAGAATAGTTATTGGGAGGTGGACAGGGTCTAGAACAGATTAGAATATGGTTAGATGTAATGATTAAATGATTCCTTGTATAGTTAAAGGAGTGCATAACAAATACTTGAAATGCTGAGTACAGCAATGTCAATAAGTCAGTGCCATGCAGCTTAGTTATTCATGTGCTGCCTTAGGACAGCAGAGCTCACCAACCCGCTGGAATAATTTATGACAGTCCTGAGGGCAGGGAGGTGGGGGGATGCATGTGTGCTGGCGTTGATAAACGGATCCTTGGATGGTATGCCCTTTTTTGACTGGTAAAGCCAGGGACCAGTTTGGGTTATCGAAAAATTGGTTTACTTATTTGAAATCCAAAAATGCCCAAATAACTTAAATAGGCTATCAATGAAACACCATTAAAAGTCATTTTGTTTCTTGAAGTGTCAGTAGGCCACAGCTAACAGATTTTGAGTGCTTACTGTGTGCCAGGCATTGAGTTAAATATTTTACATTTTCAATTCATTTATTTCTTTCATCAGCCTTAAGAAGTAGACACTGTTATTATGTACTTAATTTTGTAGATGAAGAAAATGAAGCTTAAAAAAATTAACTTCCACAAGGTCACACAGCTAGTCAGCCAGAGTCAGGGCTCAAATCTAGGTCTATCAGACTCAAGTCTGGGTTCTTTCCTACACTCCTTTGCTTCCCAGTAGGGATCTAAACACTTTACCTAGATAGTCCAACAACCATGAAATTATAGAAAAAATTTATACAAAAAATATGGTAGACAGAATGATGGCCCCCAAAGATATCCACATTCTAATTCCCAGAACCTGTGAATATGTTTCCTTACATGGCAAAAGGAACTTTGCAGGTGTAACTAAATTAAGGATCTTGATATGAGAAGATTATGCTGGATTATCTGGCTGGACCCAGTGTAATCACCAGGGTCTTTATAACAGGGAAGCAAAAGCTTCAAAGTCCGAAATAGGAAATGTAAACACAAAACCAACGGCTGGAGTGATGGCTTTGAAGACAGAGGAAGGGGCCGTGTGCCAAGGAATATAGCTGGCCTCTAGGATCTGAAAAAGGGAAAGAAGTGGGTTCTCTCCTGAAACCTTCAGAAGGAATGCAGTCCTATGGACGCCTTGATCTTAGCCCAGTGAGACCCATGTTGAACTTTCTAATCTGTATATAGAATACAGGAATGAATGTGTGTGGCTGTAGACCTCTAAATTGATGGTAGTTACACCAGCAATAGGAAGCCAATACAGGAAACTTCACTGATGTTAAAAGGGCAAAGAGTTCCATAGAACAAAGTCCAGGCTAAGTTTATGCTAATGACATTTTAGTACTGATGCATTGAGAAGAATACTCTTGGACTTCATATCCTCTGAGAAGCAGGGCAGATAGTATACAATCAAAGATCATACCTTACCATCACCACATGTGCCTTCCTCTGGGTTGTAGAAATTGATGTGACCAGGACAAATAAATGACTACTGAGCCAGTCCTGTGCCCTAACCTGGAACTCTAGTTCAATCAGCTCTTTCCCCACATGGACTCAGTGATGATAATTACCAACTCATGAAGTAATGGGGATAGTATAGGTGTAGGATAGATCTCAGCACACTGTGTTCTGAGATGCTTTGTTATCTAAAGAATTCAGTAAATTTCACATGTATAAATAATAACCAGCTACAAGATATAATGAAGGAGAAAACCCATCTATAATAACAGCAAAAAATACGAAATACTTAGAAATAGATTTGGGAAGAAGTGTTCAAATCATGTATTTAAAAAGCTGTAATAGCTCCTGAAAGATACAAAAGTAGTCTTGAGTAAATGGAAAGATATTGCTTGTTTTTGCTTAGAACATCCCGATGCCATCAAGATTTTAGTTCTTTCTAAATTAATCTATAAAATGGATGTAATCCCAATCAGCCTTGTCTAGAACTAGGCAAGTTGATACCAAAATTTGTGTGAAAAAACACACATGCAAAATAACTAGGAAAGCAGTGAAAAGGAAGAGTTATGAGAGGGGACTAGCCCTCCAGATATCTAAACATATTACAAAACCTTGATAATTAAAACAGTATGGTAATTGTGCATGAATAGACATAAAAATCAATGGCAAGAATAGAAAGTCCAGAAATAAATGGAACTACGTGTTGTAATCTAGAATATGATAATGGTGGTTCCTGGGATCACTGGGGCAAAGATGAACTTTTTATATCATGTTGTTGGGAAAATTGGAGAGTCATTTATAAAAACATAAAACCAGATCCATTTTCACCATATACACGAGTAGTTTCAAATGAATCAGAAACCTAAATGTAAAAAAATGAAACTATACAAGTATAGACAAAAACATGGGAGAATTCCTTTATAATTTGGGTGTAGTGATTCTATACTGTGCTTTTGTTTATCCTTTTACTTTTAATATTTCTGTAATCTGTTTTAGAGGCTTCTTTTGTATGCAATATATGTTTGGATTTAGTTTTTGTGACCCAATCTATAAAACTTTAATAGATTGTTCTATTTACATGTATTAGTATAATATAAATATAATATACATACACACACATATATTTGTTTGTTTTAATTCTGTTATCTTATGTTTCTAGTTTTGAATGCTTCCATGAAATCCATTACCTCAGTTGGCTATGGCATAGATTCAGTTGTTCTGTATTTGTTTTTCTTCACAGATAATGTGACTTCCAGTCCATAGACTCAATATTTCCTCAATCCTTTGAATTTTTTATGTATTAAGACTTCAGTATATTGTTTTATTTATGGGATTCTTCACTTCAGAGACTCCAGTCATCTTTAGGTCAGACCATACCACCCCATTACTAATTGCTTTAGTATCTTAATCCTTTTTCCCCTCCATATTCATTGAGATTATTTCAATCCTTTCCTATGTGCCAGCAATTCAGTTTTAAGTAGTCAGCTCTGTTACAATCTGTTTCTAATTAATTATATTTTCTGTGATATAGAATATATAATTAATTAGTGTTAAGTGATGTTTTGGTCCTTGGTTTGTTTTAGCTCTAAAAACTCCCTTTTCATCTCATTCTGTTGTTTGAACATCTCATCTCTGAGATCATCTTGACTGTATCTTTTGTCTTTCTTTTGCGTGTGGCGTCCCTTTTTTCTCTCATCTATTATCATCAACATATCCTCATCTATTTCTACAGTGTATTTGCAAGCTTCTTCCAACCTTTCTCAGGCTTAAAGTGGGCATCTCCTTCTAGCCCTTTTTTTCCTTTGTATTGATGCAGTGTGGGTAAACTCCCTTCAAGTCCCTTTCCATCTTGGCTGAGAATTGTCTTTGCCCTTGAAGATACAGTCCAGATGGGGTTTTCTGTATCCCAAAGACCAGAGGAGGGAGAAAGGGGGTCAGCTGTTTGAGAAAAGCCTCAGCCAGGACTGTCTGTAGCCTTGGTTTGCAGTTGATGCTATTCTCTCATCTTGGATTTTGTTAAACTATCCAACAAATTCCACAGATAATTTTATATAGGAATATCCTCCCAGTGTGTTGTTTTAGCCATTAAGCATTTCAATGCTCCTTGTAAAAGGTTAAAGCATGAAATTATTATTTGTATCCAAAGGACAAATCAAAAACTGAAAGATCAAAAGTAATGGTTTGTTAATGGATGTCTGGAAAATGTCACATGATGCCAAATGTTTTCATTGTTAAATTTGATATTAGTAAAAATAATCCTTGAAAGGAATTGTATGTTCAATTTTCTTATTTTGTAAGAATTCCTGAGCTTGTGTGATGCTTGTGAATTAATCATTATAATTTTTAAATGTAATAAACTACCTGAAACAAAAATAGTTTTAAAAGGAAAATTATGAAGGAATTTCCAAAAAATGTATGGGCAACATTTATATTTAATAGGGCATGTGGGTGAATTTTAATACATTTGTTATACTGAAGTGGAGATTCCAAAAATAAGAGTGTCTAGGAACTATAGGCATCATAAATGTCCCAGTAATCTTGGGCCGCAGATGTTTTCTCACTTCCCAGGGCCCTGGATCCTCTGCTTCAGAGAGTTGCCTGGCATCATTCTCTTACCCAACTTCACCTTTCTGGTGCCAGCAGTCATTTCAACATCTTCCCAAGCAAAGCAGGGAAAAGAGATGGTCAATGTGGTTGTGGTGGATCCATGTCGTATTTATGGTGGCCCTGAATCTTTAGAAAGTCTCTCTCGTAGTTTGGTATTTTTCCCACATTATGGGTCCTGCCTCCCCAAGGTAGGAGCTAGAAACTAATTTTTCTAGTCTTCATGCAGCCAGGGCACAGGCATGGGACCCCAGTTGCCCTCGATTGTACTCACCACCCAGGCTGCAAGAATTAGAGATGGACTTGTTCTTGAAATCTGTTTTTGCCCCATCTTTTGCATGCTGATGAAGAGGAAGTCCAGTGTGGAATCTCTTCCTGGACTGGGAGGCTAGTAGAGCCCAGTGGAGACACAAGGCTTTCAGATGCAGTGATGGCAGAGGTCCTAGCAACAGCATCCCTGGTGCAGGGTCTGTGGGGTGCCCCACAGCACCTGGACACAGAGGTGATGAGATTCCCGTTGCAAGCTGTTCTGTGATGTGCTTGGGTGTCATTCTATGCTACAAAGCAGCTGGTCTGATTCTCTGGCTCTCCTAGAGTTGCTGTGAGTTTCCTTTAGGAAAGAGTGTTTGTCCTTAAACTAGCCAGAGTGACTGGCTGCACTTGGCTTTGGTGCCTGTGATAAGAGACCCAATGTGGTGAGGAGCAGTACCTCCAGGTTCTCCATGTGCCGCTTTCCCTATCTGCTGCCGCGAATCTACTTTCCCTTTGTATTCTCTTTGGTTAAAATTACTCTTCATTGCTCTAGGCAATTGGATCTGGACAAGGGCTGTCAGATGTAGAAAATAAAAATACAGGATGCACCGTGGATTATATGATTCAGTTGTATGAAATGTCCAGAGACAAAACATAGATCAATGGTACAAAATGTAGATGAGTTTCTGCCTCGGGCTGGGTGCACGGACGTCACGAACTGCTAATAGGTACTCGTTTCCTTTGGGAGCGATGACAGTGGTCTAAACAGGGGCTATGGGAATAATTGTATAACTCTGTGAATATACTAAAAACCCTTAAATTTTATACTTTAATTGGGTGAATTTCATGTCATATGAATCATTACTCAATAAAAAATAAAAACATTTAAGGCACCTAGTTAAATTTGAATTTCAGGTAAACAAAAAATATTTTTAGTATGTCCTATATAAGATTTGGGGGCTTCCCTGGTGGCGCAGTGGTTGAGAATCTGCCTGCCGATGCAGGGGACACGGGTTCGAGCCCTGATCTGGGAAGATCCCACATGCCGCGGAGCAACTAGGCCCGTGAGCCACAACTACTGAGCCTGCGCGTCTGGAGCCTGTGCCCCGCAACGAGAGAGGCCGCGATAGTGAGAGGCCCGCGCACCGCGATGAAGAGTGGCCCCTGCCTGCCGCAAC
>NC_041225.1:39903423-39919534 GCF_002837175.3 Physeter macrocephalus
AATAAATAAATAAATAAATAAATAAATAAATATTTTTTAAAAATTTGGAATACACTAAAAACATTTCTTGTTTATCAGAAATTCCCGTTTAACTGGTGTCCTATATTTTCTGTGGCAAACCTATTGTAGATGTTGATGATGTCCTTGCTTTCCTCTCCACTTCAGGTAAGGATCACCAGAATGGCAAACCCCAGAAAATGTTTTATTTAGTTTCTTTGTTTTTTTTTTTTAATGTCAGGCTCTTAGCTGCACCAAACAAAACCATGTAGACGCTTGGAAACTTACGTCTTAATCTTTCAGTGGCCTCTAGTCTTCCTTTCTATGATTGTTGTAATTCTCTGAAAATATCTGGTTTAAGCATACTCATCTTTTTTTTTTTTGCATCTCCATCTTCCTCAGTGTTACTGTATGTAGGGCTAAAAAAAATGATGTTAGAGAAAATGTGCAGTTAACTTACAAAAAGTGACTAGTTACTATCAATCAGAATATTTTCTCAAGAAAACTTCCTTTCTATAAAATTAGCAGTCTTTTTTTAAAAAAAATAAATTTATTTATTTATTTATTTATTTATGGCTGCATTGGGTTTTCGTTGCTGTGCACGGGCTTTCTCTAGTTGTGGCGAGCGGGGGCTACTCTTTGTTGCGGTGTGCAGGCTTCAGTAGTTGTGGCACGTGGGCTCAGTAGTTGTGGCTCACAGGCTCTAGGGCGCAGGCTCAGTAATTGTGGCGCACGGGCCTAGTTGCTCCGTGGCATGTGGGATCCTTTCAAACCAGGGATAGAACCCATGTCCCTTGCATTGGCAGGCAGATTCTTAACCACTGCGCCACCAGGGAAGTCCCCAAGTTAGCAATCTTTATGTATGAAGTAGGGAACAATTGCAGTGATACTTCAATTACAGAATGAAAATCCTTCAGTGGAGGTCCATGAGGCAGTTGCAAAGGTCCACCCAAGTTCAAGGTGAGGGGACACAGGCTCCACTTCTTGATGGAGAAGTGACAAGGTCCTATTGTACAAAAGAGCACGTGGGATGGGAGATATTTTTGTGGCCATCTTTGGAAAACACAAGCTGACACAATATCTTTAGTCATCAGTCTTTTAACAGAAGGCCAAATCTTTTTAGTTAAAATATGGGTTCACTAATTGGAATTCCTGTTGTTTCACTTAGGTAAACCATGCCAACGCATGGCCTAAGATTTCAACTTAGACAAAAGAGTTAGCTGTGTTAGGTGATGGATGTGTCAATTAGCTTGATTGTGGAAATCATTTCACAATGTATGTGTATATCACATCATCCTGTTATACACTTTATACAATTTTATTTGTCAATTATTCCTCAAGAAACCTGGAAAAATGAGAATCACTAAACTTTTTTTCTAGAACTAGATGAGTTGATTATAAAATTCATTTGGGGGAATAAATAAGGAAGAATGTAAGGAAACCCCTAAAAAAAAGAAGCAATGTAGGAAGTTAGCCTATTAAATATTTGAAACATATTATGCAGTATAACACTGGTGCATGAATAGGCAGACCAGTGGAAAGACATTATAACTCCAGAAATTTTTTTTTTTAATTAGTATATGATAGAGGTGGCATCTCATATTGGGGAGGGGAAGGATGGACTCTTTAATAGGTGGTGGTGAGATAACTGGATAGCGACATGGTTAGAGATAAAATTGGATATATTCCTTACCGCATATGCTAGGGTAAATTATCAGGATAATATTTAAAATGACCAGGTATTTAAAATGTAAAAATTTTTAAAATGAAACCATGATAAGCACTAAAAGGAGAGAGGGTAAATTCCTTATACTATGTCCATGGGGAAAACTTTGCTAGTGATAACTCAGAATTCAACAGCAATAAGCAATAAGGAAAAAGATTAGTTCGATTACTTAAAATTTTTAAAAATAATTTGCTTGACAATAATAAGAAAAGTAAAAAAGACAGTAAACAAATATTGGCCACATATTACACAAGGATAATATACCTAATGCTTGGGTTCAACCATGCAAAACTCTTCACTTGTCAATGTTCAAAAATGGCAATTTTATATTGATTAACATAATATAGAAAGAACAGCTGAAAGAGAAAATAAAAATTTTAACAGCCCCATAGAAAAATCGTCTAGAAGTATGAGCACACAGTTCACAGAAAAGAAATACAAATGGTTCGTAACCCATACGGAAAAATGTTTAACCTCGCTCATTGTAAGAAAATGCATACTCAAGCTACAGGGAGATATGCCACTTCTCACCTATTATATTGGCAAAAATCCCAATTACTGACAACATACGCAGTTGTTGAAGCTGGGGAGATTGGCAGTCTCATGTTGTTGTTGATGGGATTGTAAATTAGCCCCACGGAAAGGAGGAATTGGTGATGTCCAGCATGATTACATGTGCATGAAACCTTTGATTCAGCAATCCTACTTCTAGGGACACTTGGGAGTTCATTATACTTTTCGGTTTGCTTTTGAATGCGTTTAACATTTTCCATAATTAAAGGTTGGTGAAAATTACAAATGAAAACAGGAAATGAAGGGTGTTCATTAAACTGGTCAATTGCTTAAAAGGACGTCAGTTAAGAGACCTTCCACTCCATTGTACTTCAGAGCCATCTGGATTTGCAGCTTCATGACAAATATACTTTGCCAGGGTTCTTAACAAGCTAAGAGTAAAGAGGGAGGCCAAGATGTACTTTTGATTACTGGAATAGAAACTAGGGTGGTGGATATCAGTGTCTGCAGTTGAAGAAGGGGCAGGCCAGTTTGGTGGGTAGAAGAGATCCTGCTGGCTCTGTCACCAAAACCATCTAGGCAATGTCCAAATGCAAGCCTTTTGCATCCACACTGGCTTTTTAGAATTTTTTATTTATTTTTGGCTGCGTTTGGTCTTCGTTGCTGCTCGCGGGCTTTTCTCTAGTTGCGGCGAGCGGGGGCTACTCTTCATTGCAGTGCGCGGACTTATTGCAGTGGCTTCTCTTGTTGCGAAGCACAGGCTCTAGGCACGCGGGCTTCAGTAGTTGTGGCTCACGGGCTCTAGAGCGCAGGCTCAGTAGTTGTGGTGCACAGGCTTAGTTGCTCCGCAGCACGTGGGATCTTCCCGGACTAGGGTGTGAACCTGTGTCCCCTGCCTTGGCAGGCGGATTCTTAACCACTGCGCCACCAGGAAAGTCCCCACACTTGCTTTTTTAATGCAAATTCAGTTATAAGGAAAACAAAAGAGAATTCACTAAAACAGAGAAAATGGGTAAGAGCATATTTATGTGCCTCTGCTACAAGTAGACAAGCAGACCTCTGTGACTGCGAACAAATGACAGATGTGGATCTCCATTTTATCTCCTATAAAGCAAGGGGTTTGGTTAACATGGCGTCTAAGGGTCCTTTCAACTGTAACATCTGCAAATTCCATGCAGCTGCATCTCTAGAGGCTTGGCCTCCAATGCATTAGCACTTGGCAGCTACAGCAAAGAGGGACTCGGGATACCTACTGTTGAGACAATATTGGGTGACATGCTGTCCCTACCTAGAGCCTCAGTCATTTCTCTGACCAGCTTTGATAGTCTGCCCCAACTTAGAAGTTGCCCCACTCTTGAGCTCTGCTCAGCATTTCTTTTTATGAAGACCATTTGAATGTTTCTGTTATACATCTTGGTTGCCATGCAAACTTGGCTCGCAGAAGCCTGAAACAAACCCCAAACACCTCCTTACATACTTGCTTTATGACATTTTATTTGAATGCCAATATAACAAGTTTATAGTAAATGGAGGATATGGCAGGAGACTAAAATAACACTGTAGTCTTTGAACACTCTAATCCGAGCTTAATAATTTTAAGATTTTTAGACATTTGTAACTCAACCTATGGGCATAATCTAGTAGTAATGGTACTTGGGTAAAGATGTTATGCTCAAAAAGATTGTACTGGATCAAATAACACAGTGGTTCCAAAGGAAACTAAATCTTTTTAAAACCCTCAAACATCAGTTTAAACTGTTAACTTTAATTTTATTTTAAATTCATGTTAAAGTAATTGCATCAAGCTGGGATTAGGTACCGTCTCTAACTCTCCTTCTACAGAGTTAACCGTTTCATGTATTAGAAATACAAATATAGTTATTTAAAAGAGGAGGAGGAGGTGAAAAATAAGCTAGAGGTTTCTGCCTACTGTGGTTTTGCATAAGCAATACTTGTAGATGCTTCGCCCCCAGCCTGGACATCAGTCATCCATCTCTCCATCTGTTGGAAGACAGAGCATTCCTCTGAGCAAATTACCTAGTGGAGAGACCACAGAACAGTTCTCAAGTCCTTGAGCAAAGGGACGTTTTGGCCAGTACCTTGCTCATTAAGAATGTGAATGTTCAAATTTGGTTTGATGATGCTTTTAAGGCAACAACTCTTTGAAGGTGCAGCCTTTGGAGTAGAGGGAACACTGGGCAGGGAGTCACCCAGACCAGGATTCCAGGGCCAGCTCAGCCAGTTGCTAGCTTTCCAACTTTAGAAAATTTCTCTCTCTTGGTTTCAGTATTCTAAATTATAAACTTAGAGAGTTAATAGAATCTCAAGAGTCCCATCAAAGCCTAATGTTCTGGGATTTTTCATTTAGCAAAGCTCTTGGGATGTGAGCAGCAAGAGGGAACCAACCACAGGGAGTGCTGTAGAGTGTCATTTCATTTCTTTTTGTTTTCCTGTGACCACAAACTCAGCCACCTCAAGAAGGGGCCGGCCAGGAAATGCCCAAGTGCACTGATGTGGGCAATCTCAGGCTGCCCTGGGGCAGTATCCTTGTCATTATGTGGGGAAAATAGGGAAGCAAGGAAGGCCTTTAATTCAGCTTTTTTCTTGACAAAACAGTACTCCAAATTCCCATCCATAGTGGGGCACTGCACTGTCCTGAAGGGCTAGGACCCTCCAGCAGAGGACCGCTGCTGAGGTCATCAGAGCTTCCTAAGAGCAGATCGTCCAGCAAGAAGAGTGTATTCAGGCCAGCTTCAGGATGGACTCGCTGAGGTCAGCTCTGGGTGGACAGAGGGCGGCCAATAGAGAGTGAGGTCAGGACTGCAGGAGACCAGTCAGGGCTGATGGTCAAGGGACAGCCTGAGTCAGAATAGAGGGACCCTTTCTAACATTGGCCATTTGGGATCAGAGTCCCATTCTTCCCCATGTATGTCATCCAACTGCCCAGTGATACAGTGTAGACATGATCCTGCTCCCAGAAGGGGGTCAGAACGTGATGTTTATACCCCATCGTTCCAAGTTCTTAGTAATGTCTACCTGCGCTGGACAAAGATCACTCCTCGGAAACCAAGTGTCTATGACTCCATTCAGAAGAATTTCCACATGACTTCCTTTTAAGCTCTTAAAATTTAAGTGCCCAGATGTGATTTTGGAGGCACTGAGTTACTCTGAGACTTATGCTTCACACAGACTCCAAAGTCTTTGATTTTCTTTTTTGAACATGAACATAAAGATTTCAGTTGGTAACTTCCCGAGCTGAGGGCCCTCAACTTCATTTTTCCAAATAATTTGTCTTCTGCTAAATACAGAGCAGAGTCACCTGTAGAGTAGCTTCAATACTTAATGTTTTGAATGTATAATATCTAAAAGGCATGGAATAGAAGTCTCATCTCAATGTCCTTGTTTTGATTTGGGATTTAAAAATACAGCCCTGTCAAAAATAAGATGAAAAAAATTAAAGATGTATGGTCATGATAATTTTTTAAATGGCATATATGCCATGCATCTACACATTTTTCCTTACTTCAGCAGGAAAAATGTAAAATTAGGGTTTGTTTAGATTAATATTCAATATAATCAAGTATAATCATGTATTTTGGTTAAACTCTTCTTCCTTTGCTAAAATAGGTAATACTTATCTCACAAATTATGTATTTGAATTTCTTATGAGCTTGTTTGAATTTCTGCTCCTGGTGTAGCGATCCAGGTTTAGACACTATTCTGTATGAATCACTGTGATGAGATGTGAGACCTCATTTAAGGAAGGAGTGCTTTTGCGATGCGTTTGTGGATTTGTTTAATTTTATTCCTTATTGTAGAAATTAGCTGTTTTAGGGTCTTTAAATATTTTATACACCCTCTGTAGAATAGAGTTCTAGACTATTCTAAAAGAAGGAAACTATTCTTCCTTAAAGAGCACAACAGATGTTTCAGGTAACAATGCTCCTGAGACCTAGGGGCATTGTCTGTGAATTATTCAGCATTTAGTCAGCTCAGCCTTGGGTGGATGGGGTGTGTGTGTTGCGGGGAGTGAGGGGGAGGTATGGTTGGGGGCGGCCGTTCTTGCCCTAAGAGAACTTTAAGTCCAATTGAGAAAATAAGACTCAATCAAGAAATAGTAAAAATTAGAAGAATTACTTGTGTTTGGGATACAAAACATCCCCAGAAGTAACCCCTGCTCCTACCCAGTCTTCTCTATACCTACACTGATGGATATCATTCTTGTTAAAGGGTGAGACAGGGTATTCTCTGTTTCTCCAGGCCCTAAAAGACCAGTTTTACATTTTCCCTCATTTTCTTCTACCTGTTAACACTTTCCAGGAGATAAAACAAACAGGGTATGGAGTTGTGATAGTTAATTTTATGTGTGAATGTGACTGGGCTACAGGATGCCCAGACATTGGATCAAACAATATTCTGGTATATCTGTGAGGCTGTTTCTGGATGAGATTAACGTTTGAATCCTTAGGCTGAGTAAAGCAGATTGCCCTCCCCAATGTGGGTGGGCCTCATCCGTTTAGGTGAAGACTTGACTAGAAGAGAAGGGCTGAGTAAGAGGGAACTCCTCCTGCTTTGACTGTTTGGGTTGGGACATCGGTCTTTTCCTGGCTTCAAACTTGAACTGAAACATTGACTCTTCTTGGGTCTGCAGCCTACCAGCTTTCAGACTGGCACTGATGCCGTGTGTGCTCTGGTTCTCAGACCTTTGGACTGAAACTATGCATCAGGTGTCTTGAGTCTTCAGCTTGCCAACTGCAGATCTTGGGACTTCTCAGCCTCCATAATCCTGTGAGTCAATTTCTTATAATAAACCTCTTTTCAGATAAATAGATGATAAAGATGATGATGATGATAGGTAGATAGATAGATACATACATAGATACATAGAGATAGATACATAGGTACATAGAGATAGACAGATAGTCTGGAGAACCCTAACACAGGGATCTTACCCTTTAGTTTATTAATGTCCAAAGCTCATTTTAGGTATTTGCCCAAAAAGAACAAAATTAGAGCGACAGAAGAGTATCTTTCTTTGCAAACAGCCAGCCAGTCCCAGTGTGAACTGAGCTTTACCGGCTCTGTCTCCCTTATTCTTTCCTGAGCTGTTGCTACCCTGGGTCTCCAACTCTAATCTCCTAGAGAATGTGACTATTCCTCCCGCTGTGAGCCCACAGGCTGGTGTCCGGTGTTGTCTTCAGCCTCTCCAAGTGCTGCTCAGACCCCATTTCCCTGCCATCTGGGAGTGGTCTGAAGTTCTTCAAAGGCATCCTCTGCCTGATTTTGACAAGCATTTGCTCTTCTCCCACCCTTTGAGGTCCCATACTGTCCCCATTCTATCCTAGTTCCCTCTATGTTCTCCACTTCACTTGAGACACTTTGCCCAAACGGTTCTCCTGGCCACACCAGCTGGCACCCCAACCAGCCTTTTGGTATCTTCACCAACAAACCCTTCCCAGTAGACAACATGCTTCCTGGGGACCCTCGGCTCCTCAGGCCTTTGAGGATTTCCCTCAGAGCTCAGTTCATGGGTTCAGGAAGCCAGGGGCTCTCAGCCAATGGGGTACAGCCTCCAGGAGAGGTGCGAGCCTCGGGCACTGGTTTTGCACGACGATCAAGAAGTAAAACCACTTATGGAGAAACTGTCAATTACAACAGAGATGAGTCCCACCAGTTCCCAGAATATACCTGGTCAACCAGGGTGGATCTAAGTTTGGAGAAGCCTGAAGCTTATGGGATTTGGGTTGCCCTCCTTAAAAGGAAGAATTCAAAATTACAAAAACAAAATTAGGTATGAAAGTGAATATCTATTTAGAAAGAGAAAAGAAATCACAAAAAAATCATATATTTTAAAGAACTGACAAATATCATGTACATGACAAAATCCTAAATCATAACTTAATATTTTTAATAATAAATTGCCTAACACACCTCTGTAATGGATTGCCCCTACATTTTTGGCTATAATCTCTTTGATGACCATTTCATGTAAAAATAAAATTTGCTATAGAGAGAATTAAAAGATAACTTAGTCTTTCCTCCAGTGTGATTGATCCAAATTTATTTTTTACCATTTTTAGTTTCGGAAACTTTATTTCACTTTTATAATTTGTTATTGGTAATGTAAATTTTTTAAGATTTAGGAAAACCTCTATCAGGTGTCTCATATAAGAGTGAGTAAAGTTGAAAGAATTTCCCCTAGACTACATGCTAGCTCCATCCATGTTTTTTTTTTCCCCCCTCTACTCACATACTTCGGGTGGGGGCACCTCGGAACACATGCATATCCCTATATCACCTCCGATCTTCACCTTCAAGGTCATTTTGCAAGGTGAGTGTAGGAGTCTTCCTGGAAGCCATGCTTACATGAAGGAAAGGATTACTGAAGGAAAGTCAGAGTAGAAAGAAAAGGCAGTCTTAAGTAATCTCAGTTAATATCTTTCTTTTTCAAAATGTACACAAATCACATAACAGTATTGTGCATTGTTAGAGGCCTGCCAGGATCTTGGAAAGGACCCGGACAGGTGAGGGGACCTGAAGCTTAGCTTTGTCAGTTTCACAGCAAAGCCCTCCCTGGACAGTCCAGTGAAGTGAGGCCTCAGGTCCTTGCTCTCAGGCTTCTTATTATTTATTCCTTATTTGCCATCTGCATCCCTGAGTCTGATGTCACCTCCTTGAACTCCCAAGACCAAGCCTGGTGCACCCCCTGTGTCCTCCAATAGCACCCTGTACTCCCCCTTTTTATAATACCTACCACTCTGCATTTCCATGCCTGTCCACTCGTCTGTCTTCCCCAGTAGATTGGAAACTCTAGTGAGGACAAGGACTGTGCCTTCTCCACCACTGCCTCTCTGGTGCCTTTCACAGTATATGGTACTCAGTGATGCTTGTTAAGTTAACTGTATTGGAATCAGCAATTGCTGTGGTTGTTCCTAGGGTTTGGCCACCGTATGGATGGTCCGTCCTTTGGTTTCAGGCCCCCGTAATGAATGCTTTGTCAGTGACTACTCATTCAATTCAAAGTTGGCCTCCATCTCTGGAATTCATTCTTCCCGAATTTGTTGGGCCTTTTGCAACCGGACTTTGCCTTCTGCTGCCACCTTCCTCCTGAAGGCAGCCAGGGTCTATGAAATAAAAGCATCTACATCCCTTCCTTTCCAATCACCACCCTTAGCTCTTATACACTCTGTAGTCTCCACCATGTTTTCACATACATGTCAAGAGATCCTCCCCATAAAACTGGAGACACGGCATGACAGGGGTTATTTTGTCCCATCTCCTAGAAGAGGAGGAAGCAGGAGGAGGAAAAGAATAAAGGGGAGAAGGAAAAGGATGAGGGAAAGAAAATATAGAAGGAGGAGAAAGAAGAAGGAGAAGGAGGGGGAGGAGGTTAGGGGAGAAAAACCCAGAAATGTGAAGTGATTTGGCCAACATCACAGAGGGACCTGGAACCAGTATGTGAACTTTATAAACCCCAGTCCAGGGCTCTTTACACTAAACTCTTTTTTAAGACAATGCCATGAAGCACTACACTGGAAGCCATTCATCTTTGGAGCTTTAAGAGAGAGTCCTAGAAGCCAAAATGGTTGATGAAGCTTTTTAGAGGAGGTGGGAATTAAATTGAGCCTTAAAGTTTGGAGAGCGTCTGCAAAGGACACATTCCTGGGGAAGCAGGGACAGCAAACACTTGGGGACCGTCAGAACACCCGCTGGGTGTCGTCTGCACCCAGGGCTCACAATCATATCAGCAGAGCAAACTAGCCAGTGTGCAAAGTGCACTTTGGAGTAACAGCTTGTCTGAACTGTGTTCACACACACTTGTCTTTGCACAGAAACAGTGAGTAATGGTGCAGGGCGTGCTAGTCATGAAGTGGGGCTATGACGAGCGATGAATATGCAGGTTGCTCGTTGCCCTTGACCCTTGCTTTCCTTTCCATGTCAGTCCACAGCAGTCGCCTGCCTGCGTATTTTAAAGGAAGATGGAGAAACACAATCTGCAAGGACAGTTGAGGCCCCCACGGGAGCATAGAATTGCCTCGAAGTACAAGGGCTCATGAACATTTTACATCCCCTTTGGAAATCCTCCTAAACTCTCTGCCTCACTGGTTTCCTGGTACAAGATCTAATAAATCTGTACACTCAGCTTAAACTTAGTGCCAGGCCTCATAATGGAATGATTACATGTGTTTTGTGTGTCAGAGACCTGACAGAAAGATTATACAGCACAGTGAAGCAATCGTTGGGGTTTTGGCAGGGGAAGAAGGAGATAAACATGTGTCCAGGGGAGAAAAATGGCAGCTCACGGATTTGCTGCATCGATGTCATTCAATCATTCAGCAAAAATGTATTAAGTTTAGGTCAACACACATTTATCAAGTCCCTCCTATGTGACAGGCATTATGTTACATCCTGTGAGTACAGAGGTGCACAAGACACATCATTTATCCTTGGAGCTTATAGAGAAGTCCATCCGAAGAGACAGGCATCTAAGAAGTGATTTCACTATAATGTGGTAGGTGCAGCGGTAGGGGCTGTGACAGGGTACGATGGTAGTAGAGAAGGAGGGGACTTAGCTCAGCCTGCAGTATTAGAGGAAGCTTCTGCAGGGGGAGTCTGGAGGGATAAGTTGGGTGAAGGGGGCAAGAACTCCAAGCAGAGGAAAACGTGACCAGAAATATCCGGTGACATGTCTGAGTTTGGAAGGTGCGAGGGATGGATGTGAAGGGACTAGGTAGAAGAAGTTTCATGTTACTAGAGTGGAAATAAAAAGACTGATCTGTGCTGGGAGGGACTCAAAGATGAAGTATAGGCAGTTCTATCAAGGAACTTAGCATTTGATCAAATTGACATGTTAAGGATGCATTTAAAGTTATAGCAATATAAGATCCCATTGTAAGAGATACCAAGCCCAATACGAAGTGATAAAGTGCCAAAAGTGAGTCAGAGAATTACATGGAATGGGTTTGTAAGAGAGCAAAGACACTCGCTGTGGGGGAAGGGTTCAAGGAGATGGTGATACTTGAGCAGAAGAGAGGATAATCCATGAGGAGTTTGAAAAGAAGGAGAATGTTATTCCAAGCGAAGAGAATACCTTCCTCAAAGACTCAGAAACAGCGCTGATTCCAGTCATTTTAGGATTGCATAGGAAATGAGACCACGGTGTGAAAAACATTTCAAAATAAAATCTTTGTATATAAAGCCTTTTAAGTGGGACAGGTCACTTCCCTAGATTGGGCTGGGAAGGGAGCATAGAGATAGCCACTCATGCGCTAATTTGTAGAATTACAAGATAGAGGTAGCATGAGCAATGCTTTTGTAGCTCCAATCCTAAGCCGTGTTCCAGAAGCCCCCCTTTTTAAACAGTCAATGGGAATGCTCTGTTCCAAAGTAGAGATGACAAATATGGCTCTAGATCAAAGAGAAACAATAGAAATCTGCAACAAGAAGCCTAATATATGCATGTGCTTCAAGCCCTTGCCATGTGGCCTGTTAAAGGGGACAGCTACATCTCCAGTGATCTCATGGAAACCAAGACAGTTGTGTTTGAGACAAATGCTAAACAAGACAAGATGGCGGGAAAACTAGTATAAATCAGGATAGTCTAGGCAAACTGGGACATGAGGTCCCTGTACCGATCAGTCTTGCAGGGAAAACAGAAATCATGTGAGGCTTTTCAACAGAGAGAATTTAATAGAGAAAATGGGTTCAGTGGGCAGGGGTGTCTAAGAAAGCACAGTGCGAGCAGCGCAGGAACGCCAAGGGAATAGGGGGGAGGAAACAAAGGCAAAGGTTGGGGTTCTCAGGACCTACAGTCGGAGGACGGACCCTGTAGAGCTGGGGCTCAGCCCTCTGGGGAAGGAGCACTTCCCTTCTGTTTCTGGAAGGCTCAGGAGCTCAGAAGAGGAAGTCCATGGGGCAGGGGCTCAGCTATCTGAGGGGAGGGCACTTCCTGGGGCCTGATGAGGCTGGTGCTGGGAGTGCTGGACGAAGCTGGAAACTGGAACCACCCTTGATGCTGAGTGAGGTGCAGCACTAGAGCAACACTGAAAGCAGTGAGCGAACTGCCTTCCAGTCCCGCCCTCGCCCCGCGCCTACCTATTCGCAGCATCTAACAGCTGGGAGAGGGAAGGTGTAGTTCACAGGGTCCCAGCCCCAGCTTCACAGAGCAGAGGGTGGAAAGGTGGGCTGGAACTGAGCACAGGTGGTGTAATAACTGGCACAGGCTTGGAAACAGTCCTGATTTCTGAGGTGGGAATTCTCCTAAAAGACATCTCAGCTCAAGAAGTGATGAAATCATAATCTGGTCCCAGCAGAAGAAGGAGATAACATTTGTTATTCCCTTTGTGCCAGGAGCTTTACAAATATTGGTTCATTAATCACAACAGTCCCATAGAACAGGTGTTCATCCTGTTTTTACAGATGAAGTGTCAAGCGATTAAGCAGCTTTGCCCAGAGCAAATAACTAGTAGGAGGCAAGGTCAGGACTAGAAATCAGTTCTATGTGATCCCAAAGCCCAGTTCTTCCTCTGGTGGGAGCTGTTCCTTCACAGGGCTGAGGCCCAGGATCCTGGCTGGGGGGCCAGTGGCTGGACCACTCCTGGAGACTGTGGACCAAATGAACTCTGCCACCACCGACCACCTGAAAGCTCAGGCCCAGGAGGTCGTCCATCCTTTGAGTTCACATCTCGCCGGATTCTAGCGACACCAACATGATTTCCTCTTGCCCAGAGCTGGCCTCACTCCCATCTGGAGGAGCCAGAACTTTGAATGAGCTCGCCACCTCTTGGAGGAAGCATCACGCTGCAGCCACCCGTAGCTCCCTTGTGTGATGCCCAGAGAGTGTCTGTGTGCCTGTCCACGTATGTGCCTGTCATATAAATTCCACTTTACCCAACAGGATGACATTCTTGGATAATAGGCTATTCAGCTCGAGAGCCAAAAATTGCAAAGGCAAGCGTTATTTTTTTGGCTGAGTCAAGTCCCCAGTCTTTGCTCAAGATGGAAGCAAATTGGGCCTGTATTTTCTGGAAAGGCTGATGCTGAGATGGGACCTTGTTGAGGAATTCACCAAGGCCCAAGGGAACCGAGAAGATAAATGCTACCAGGCGGCTGCAACTTGAGCGAAATTCAAAAACAATAGCATGTCAACTTAAGATCATAGAAGGCTATGGCGAGGGTGACAGAAAGCAGGGGAAACGACTTGGTCCCGAGACAAACGAGGACGTGGATAATGGGCGATGGCACTACAAACGCTGCTTTGAAAGGAAGCCGGAAGGGAAGGAGGCAGAGGCAGCTCTCCCCACCCAGGGATTCCAGCTCATCCCCGAGGAGGAGGGAAGTGTGGCGGCGGTTTGGCATCCTGCCTGCCCAAACGCCCCGGTGCCAGCCTCCACTGTGCTTTCCTGAGCAGCTCAGGAGGGCCAGGTACGGGTTTCTCCTGTCACTCCAGTGTTTTTGCAGAGAGGGCTTTGGGGTCTTTTGGAAAGTGACTTAGCTGGAGCCACACGTCTGCCAGCATGGCAGCTGTTACCACTTATACCAGGAACATCTGGCCTGAAGATTGCAGTAAAAGTGACACTTGTCTACAGAGAGAAAATGTTGAAGTATACATTTTGGACATGAAGAAATAAGTAATGACATTTAATGTTTTCATAAAGCTGCTACATCGTGAGGAGTAATCATCCAAACCCCAGGCCCAGGCATCCGTGGGGGCATCTTTATACCGCAGTGTGCCTGCGGGGTTTGTAGAGAGCCTCTTACCCAGAACATCATTCCCTCATACGGGCTTTGTCCTCTGCAGACATAGGACAAAGGAAGACCCTCGTAAGACCCCCTCCTTTCAAGACTTAACTCACAGGAAGGGGGGAGCAGGGAGCAAAGTGTAAGGAGCCCCCCGCCAGATGTCAGGAAATCTAGCTCCGGGTTGCAGTTGTGTCACCGGGTAAATTGTATTTGGAGGTTCAAATTTCTCGTCTGTGAAATGGAGGTGTCAAAGATGATATGTTTAAGGTTCCTCCAAGAGTTTATACTCTGTGCTTTTTGGAATAGAGGCAATTCTACCATTTCTGTGCCAATCCCGTAGGTTAAACATGATTCTTTCCAGACCCTGCTCTTAAAATGCACAGTTCCCTTGATGTGGTGATTCTTGCAACCCCTCCAATCTCAGAAGAAGAGAGAAAGTCAAACAGGGCCAGCGTGAAAGCCCTGGGCTCCTGGAGAAGAAGACAACACGTGGAGTGGGAGACCAGACCGCCAGCACGGCCCGACGTCCGTCCGCGTGTGGCCCTGCGGAGGCTCCCAGCACAGCTGGCCCCGGGCCACTGCGCCTCAACTCCGGCATCCTCTGTGTTGGATTTCAAAGAGGGGAGTTGAAGAGAAGATGAAGCACGCTTGCTGAGACCGGGTTCCTCTGTGTTGGCAGAGTGTTGATGAGGATGGTACCGTAACTACACTGAGCCTGGCGGAGATGGGGATAATCAAACAAGAAGGCACGTTTAAGAACTTGGTGATCTGTGAGCGGTCAGCCCTTTGCGTAATTTTAACATGCAGTCACCTATTGCGGATGCCTTTTGAATTCAAAAATGTTACCTGTGCCAAACTGACCCAAGAGCAATGCACTATTAATGTACAAATATCCTGACTAATATGTACGTCACTGTGTAAGCTCGTGCCTCACCAGAGAAGATCCCGGGAGCCCCTTCTTATTTTCTCTCCTACTAGGAGGAGGGAGGCAGGTACTACCGCTCCCCAAACACCATCAGGCTCTTCTACATCCCTCATCCCCCATCTCCTAAAGCAGACTCTGACGCCTCCCCTTTCTTATGGAGAGGCTGTGCCCTGCTTACTCTTCTCAGTGGAGTCTCTGCTCAGTCAGTCTGACCTCTGGAGCCAGGAGAGGAGAAGAAAGGGAAGGCCAGGGTCAGGTTGCTGGCCAGTCCACACTGCTCACTCTTGGGCCAAAGCAGAGTTTGTGGGTCCCTGGGGCACATAGAGTTGGGTGATGCAGTTTTTCTGTGCTTTAGTCTGTGGGCCTTTGATTTTGTACATCTAGCAGCTTCTAGATGTCTATTCTAGAAGCTGAGATTAAATCCTGTGTTTAGGGCTAAGACCCTGAGCAGGGCTAAAGCCTGGACCTGGGGATCAGAATGGGGTCTGCAGCTTCCAAGTCGGTAGGTCTGAGGCAGGGCCTGAGCTTCTGCATTTCTAACAAGTTCCAGGTGAGGCCGAAGCCACCAGCAGACGCACTCTGAGTACTGCCGAGGGAGGCTGCCTTCATCGTGAACTTGGGCTTTGGAATCAAGTGCATGTGGGGTTAAGTCGTGGCTCCAGACTTACCTAGCTACGTGACTTTGGGACAAGTAATGTGGTATTTCTAAGCCAAATCTGCTCAGGCAGAAAGTGAGAATAATCATCTTGCTGACCTCTTGGGTTTGGTGTGAGGGTTCAGGCCGATCACACAGGAGTGCAGGGCCCGCGCGCTCAGGAGAGGAGAGGACCCTGGGAAGAACTGTGTGTGGCGCTGCCCTCGGAGGTTTCAGCCCATTTCCACTTCCAGGGCTGCACTCGTGAGCCTCGGCCCAGCCACGGGGAGGCCCCTGGCCTCACGTCTCTGTTAATAAAACAGGGGTGACAGGAAGAATGCCGCTCTCCTGGAGGCGTCACACAACAGCTCCTTAAATCACTCCGAGGGTGTTAGTGATTGAAATCACTGTCCTTTCCATCAAGCCAGGGGCCCTGGGTGCACCTGACACAAGGAAATCAGTACAGACACTTTCAAAGAGATGTTTACGTTACCTCATCTATACACCATAGGTGACTAAAATCGATCGTACTCATCTGGATCCCTTTACACTGCTTTTAAAATTAATAAGAGAT
>NC_041225.1:39920034-39941694 GCF_002837175.3 Physeter macrocephalus
GGGGAGCGGGCGTCGCTCTGCCTGATTTCTCACTTCCTCTGTGGAAGATGACTGAGACGGTCACAGCTCAAACTCGCCTCCTATCACTTCCACACCTTGGTGAAAATTATCCCATCTCTTCCTATGTGAATTCTCAGGCTTCAGAATGCATTTCAAATGCTGCCTCTTCCACAAAGCCTTCTGGTTCTCCCTTCCCTCTCTCCCAACCCTCCTTCCTTTTAATTCTTATGATCAGAGTCATAACTATATTCTGCATTGTATGGTCATTTGTCCCTTATTGTTTGTCCTTATTTTCCTTTCTAAATGGATTTCCTTGAAGGCAAGACCCATGATCTTTGCCTCTGGTAGCATTCAGGCTTGACATTCAACTCCTAACATGTACGTGAAAATGAGTAAATTCTAATATTTTTCCACTCATCCTAGGTCAATGCTATTCTGCTGCTACTTGGGTAAAGAAACACTAACCCAAGTGGGCAGGCATGGGGACAGGCCAAGGAGAAAGCTGTTCCGCCACCAGGAGGGCGGCCAGTGCATCTCCTCCTGGAGATGGCTCAGTGGTGTTTGCAGACCCAGATTAGAGGTCACTGGGGGACCGAGGGAGAACTTTCCTTAAGTATTTCTACCCGGTTGCTCTAGGCTTGGCATTCTCACTCAGTAGGGCCTATGAGGGGGCAGACAGACACTGGAGATGCAGACAAGGATGGCTAAAGGTGAGGGTATTCCAGGGTGTATTCTGGGGAAAGGAGGGCAGAGGAGAAAATTCTCCCTGAGTTCACCAAATGCTTCCCCTCCTAAGATGAATCCTTCACTGAGTTCTATGTTGGGAAAATAACCACCGTGAGTCAGACGTCAGAGTCGGGGTTCTTTGAGATGGAACTGATGAGCTTGGTGGATATCACAGCAGAATTACTCCTGGGCAAGCGCTGGGTGTCAGTGTCACCAGAATTTGACACTGGAACACAGTGAAACATCATTGTAAATGGCAAGTGCCCTCAGCTAGAAGCTAAGAGGGCAGAACCAGAACCCCAGTCCTACCAGAGGTAACAGTCCAAGATTCTGTAAGGACACCTCATGTGACAGAGCAAGACCCCTAAAGTGGGGGGCCTGATCTCCCAGTGGATCTTAGTGTCACCTGAGCCTACCTGAAAATTTTTCCAGCCCTTCTATGCAGTTGCTCAGTCAGGATCTTCCCCTGACTTCCTAGCAGTTCCCTCCAGCCCCACGCGGGCTTCCTCGTGTGTAACAAGGGGCCAGAATGGGCTGTAGGCAGATGGTGATGGACCCAAGTTTTCTCCAGAGTGCCTCGCACTTTGTCTCCAAATCCTTCCTGGAAGCTGCAGAAAAGAGAGTAACCTGTCAGAGGTAGGCTTTTACCCTGTTTCCCAGAGTGAGGGAGTCCTGTACCCCTCACTGGTCAAGAGGCTGGTGGGGAAGCATGTGGCATCTGCACCCCAAGAGGTGACCTCTCGGAGGACCAGAAAGCACCAAACCTGAATCTAGACTCCCAGTTACAGGGACAGTTTGGGGACACTGAGCAAAGTCTCTGGGAGCCCCAGGCCCCAAGTACTTTCTAGATTTTGGGGAAGAGATCTAGCTCACACATACTGCTTGGTGACTTGGCGTCAACGTGCAGGTCAAGTCCAACAAATGGTGACTTCTAACCCAGGTTAAGCGTGGTGGGAACAGCCTGGCGTAAGTTGGACCTCTAGCTGATCCTCTGCTCGGCCAGCTGTTAGCGGGTGACCTGGACCGGTCATTTCTCCTTTTTGAACCTCCCTACCTTCCCTAGCAAAATAAAGACTTGAACCTATGAGTTCACTGAAGACTTTCGAAGTGGTGGTAAAGCATCTAATTCATGGACATCCTGTTTGGGAGTCTCCACTGTTCCCCACTTCTGTTCTCATGAGTGTCTGCACTGCCTGACCCGAGTCTGTCTACATTCCGACCCTAATAGGCATTGTCCAGGCCAGTGTCCTGGGGAGGAGAGAAGAGGAGGTGAGAGCCAACCCCTACCGAGCTGTAGAGCAAGGACACTAACAAGTTCTACCCACGAACAGCTTCATCTCTCCCCTCCGTTGCCCAAGATGAGCCTGACCTTCTGACAACTGCCTCAAGGCCTGACCAACCCACAAACTCGCCTTTCTGTCGAGCTCTCTGAACAGCACGCTGCGAATCACGGCTCCGTCTCAGCCGGGCCCATTTTGTTCACTCAGCCCAAGGAAGAGGCTTTGCCTACAGATCTGTGTGAGTTCTAAAGACTCTGGCCCAAACCACCTGGCCCTCACCCATCAAGCTTTTCTAGTGTCTGGCTATGCTCATTTTCAGGCATTTTATGAGACGTTTAACAAGTCTGGTTATCCTTCTAGAAGAAGGAAGTCCTGGAAGAAAGTCCACATGAGCCAAGAAACCTTAGTTTTCCTTGCCTCGGTGACTTCCCCTCTCTGCATGCACCTTGAACTTGGGCCAGGAAAGTGTGCTTAACCTTACGGCCTGGGTTCTCAGTCAGGATCTTCCCCCGACTTCCTAGCAGTTCCCTCCAGCCCCATGCAGGCTTCCTCATGTGTAACAAGGGGCCAGAATGGGCTGTAGGCAGATGTCGATGGACGCAGGTTTCTATGGGGCCAGAAAGTCAAGATCTGAGAGGGAACCTCAGAACGCATGTCACCTGCGACCCTGCCTTCTTCCTCCTCAGAGGGTGGCACCCAAAGTTCCAGGCCGTGGTTCTGCCCGGCTGTCTGCTTCCTCGTCGCAGAGGTAGCCACTGCTCTGGCACTATCCAGGATGACCTGTAAGTCATTCCATAAATGTCAACAGGTTTCAAATTCCAAACGCCCTTAACCAAGGGCGTGTCAGCCCCCGCTGCCCTGACAGTGGTGTTCCAGTGCAGGGATCTTGCACCCTTCCTTAAAACGGGGAGAATTCTCAGCGCGCCACGGCAGGGGCCCTCCAAGCTTGTTACCTTAGAATTTGTTTTATGACATGAGATGAATGACCTCAGCCCGGTTGTCTGGTTTCCTGTCGGCAAAGAAAAAACGTTAGGGACGAGGATAATCACCACATGCAGAGTCCTTCTGTGGAGGAGAAAGCTGCTCAGTAACTAAGCTCTCCGCAAGCATTTTCAACAGCTCCAGTCGGTCTGTCCCCACTTTCTCACATGTCCTAAGCTGTTAGGAGCAGTTGTGGTCTCCATAGCAGCACGTGTGAGGCCCAGTTGCCCCTTTCTCCAGGTAAGAGTGTTTTCCAGCGATGACCACGTGACCATCTTCACCCCCGGGGACCAATATTAACCCCACCGTGGGAGTTCACGGAACGCAGTCTGACTTCGGAGGTCATCTTTGGCATGGCTCTTTCTTCCTCCACGTGTGATCTAATGGCCTCAGATGTAGGCCTACGGTTGTGGAGCCCGTCCTGGCCAGTCCTGCAGCAGTCTCTGAGGAGGGCGGCAAAAATGTTTCCCCTGGGCCCAGTTATGGAGCTTGTCTCCTTTCCAGAACATGCCGTAATGGACTGAGCCCTAAGCTAGGCCCATTCTCCCCTTCCTGGCCCCCATAATGGTCTCGGGTGGGCAATGTTTCCCACTGTAAAAATGGGAGGTCCGTCCTGTTAACCTAGCTGAATGTTATGGCTTGGCTAGCTTTAATGGCCAGGGTGGTGTGAGTGGAGTGTAGTTCTTGGCTTTGGTGATAAAGAGCCCTGGCCACAGAGTCCCTGCTGGTGGCCAGACCCCTGCTGGGCCACAGACGCTGATTCAAGATGCTGGCTTCCCCCCACTGAGGACCTCAGGCCCCCAATTCATTATGAGGATTTTAGAAACACCAAGAGCATCAAAGAAAAGGAAGAATACAGTTTAAGTGTAAGTATTGGCTCACATAAAGGAGACCCTTAAAGGGCCCCTAAGAAGACAGGATTTGCCTGTAACCACTGACTAAAACTTGAACTGCTGTAAAAAGCAAAAGCCCCTAAGTAGTGTGTATAAACTGATGGGCGTAAGTATTCAGAGAAGGGACAACAGCTCCGAGGAGAGTGAGAAAGTCTTCAGGAAGGAAGTGGCAACCCAGAGCCTTCTTGGAAGGGGAAGGGGCTCTGAGCTTGAAGAGCAGAGGGTGTAATGTGCCTGTAGGGTGGATGGTGGCCGTGAGTCGAGGCTGTTGCAGCTGGACTATTGGGAGAGAGAGGAAAGGCTTATTCCCCCACTCCTGATGCCTCCTTCCATGTGGGAAGAGCTCTAACAGCAGTGACACTCAACATTTCTCCACCCCCTTACCCATCCCTCCCCAGCCTGGGGTAAAGTGACTCCCCTTATTAGTGGGATAAAGAGCCAAGCTGCATAGCTGGGACACGGCCTCCCTTCCCTTCCTTCCTCTCCTGGGAGTAGCCTGGGTTTCAGAGTCTGTGCTTCTCTGGTTGCCTCCTGGCCATAAAGTCTTCCCTGGGCGGCAGCAGCAACCCACGTCTTCCCCAACGATGTGGCAGAGCAGCGGGGGGTGAATAAATTGCCCTAATTCTAAGTCACTGGTTGGAGGATACAGCTTACACTCTCTGTAAGCCCTATATGCCGGGCTTCCCAGAGAAGCCCAGCAACCCCACTAAATGTGCCTGTCCGCACTACCAGTTGGTTCAAAGCCCAGTGCTGTGTCCTTGGCCCCTCAAGACTGGGGGCAGCTGGCAAGGAGTGGCCACTCCCATCCTCCCTTCTCCCCAAGAGCGCATGTGAAGCTCATTCTTGGATCCCGTGAAACTTGTATCCTTCAAATAAAGTCCCTTTTGACTTGAATCTGAATACGTTTTTGATCCTTGCACCGCAATTTGTCCCAAGGTGGAAATGGCAGGGATTGGCTTCCTCGGTGGCTGAGCCACTAGTCTTCCTGTCTGTCACCCTCTCAGTCTGGGCTGAAGCAGAACCAGGCGGATAGCGCCCCCTGCTGACCAGTGCTCCACGGTGAAGTGCAGCCTGACGAGGGTGGGCGGAGAAGCAGCCAGCTTGGGGCCATGGACCCTCTCCCACCTCCACCCCAAAGCAGGGATCTTCTTGCCCAGCTGATGGGCGTCTGGCAAGGCAGGCCAGGCTCAGGCCCTGTGGTGCCAGGAAGGCTCCTGCCAAGATGCCTGTTGCCTGGGGACAAAAAGAGGGAGAGCTAAGTTGACCCCAGACTGGGGGTGTTCCCAGGATGCTGGACTTCCCACCTCGAAACCAAGAAAGTCTTGGGCAAACCAGGGCAAGTTGGTCCTGCTACAGGGAACTTAGGTTCAAGGAAAAGAAGAACCTGGACTCTCTAGGAACTTTGACTCCAGCCTAATTTACGTCAGGACTCATCCCTTTCGGTAAAACGGATATAATGTCAATCTTGAAGGGATATCATGAAGCTTAAATGAGAATGCAGGGAAGATGGCAGGCGTTTACCTTACTGGAAGGTTCTCTAACTAGTGCCCGACCCTACTCCCAGCAGGTTGCCTTGATTTTGTGTGAGATGACTGTTCTCCCTCCCATACTTGCAAGTCAGATTATAACAGCATTGAGGTGGGTGGAAACCCCATTGGGTCTACATGCCCTTCTCTACCCTCCCAGAGCTCTTTGTACCAATTCCTTCCCTGCAGCGCCCCCCCACCCCCAGCTAAGGCCCCACAGCTTACCTGTGCCTTGGGGCATCCTGTCTACCTCGGGGATGTGATTTGGGTGCCTTTGTACATACTGCTTCCCTCTGTTAGTTTTCCAGGCCTTCGCACAGGGCATCCCAGGGCTGGGCCTGTGGGGCTCCTGTTCCGGGCGAAGAAGTGGATCTGGAAGCAGGTCCGGGTTTGGATTCATGACAATAAGTATAAACTGAGGTGCGTCGCCCACTGGTAGTCACTGTTATTCTTAAACTGAGGGTTCAGAAGGGCTGATCCAGTCATAGTTCTGTTGTTCACCAACTGCCTAACCTTGATGCCAGAACCTTCTCCTGTCTGTCTACCATAAATGAATAGGCAGAGCACAGAGGAATTTTTAGGGCAGTGAAAACACTCTGTATGATATTATAATGATGGCTATATGTCACCGTACCTTTGCCCAAACGCATAGGATGTACACTACCAAGAGTGACCCTTAGGATAAACTAAGGATAAACTATGGGCTTTGGCTGATTATGACGTGTCAACGTAGGTTTATCCATAGTAAAAGATGTACCACTCTGGGGAGTGATGCTGATAATGGGGAAGGCTGTGCACGTGTGAGGGTGGAAAGTATATAGGCAATCTCTGTAACTTCCTCTCAGTTTTGCTGTAAACCTAGAACTTCTCTAAAACATAAAGTCTTTGAAAGAAATAATGAACAAATAAGAATACAGGAGGAGATGATTTTTTTCCAGCTCAAGTGTCATATGACTCTGATTAAAATGATAGTCCCATTAGGCAATTCAAAAGGAATTACGTCTAGAAATTTGAAAGCTAGCAGCCAGCCTGAGGAGGAAGAGCACTTAAGGAAACATTCTGGGACATCCTGCTCCCACCCGGGACTGCTGGCTGTGGTGGTAATTGACGGTGATGGGACACAGCAGTGTTTTATGAGAGCCCAGGAGTAGGGAGCCCAAGGAGGCTATACATTAGTCATGTCTGAAAATCCTTCTCGCTGATACTGTGTGCCAGAAGAGCTAGCCACCGCCACTTGCCCAGATGAGGGACTCAATCGATCCGGGGAAAGGAAGCTTCAGCCAGCATTGTTTTACTTGCTCAATGGCAATGACTTTTTCCGGGGAGGAAAACTCACATAAAACTGTTGGAAGTAGAATTCTGGATCAAGTCAGGCCCTGATGTGTTATTAACCCATTATGCAAAATTACATGGTATCCATTTGGTCTCCAGTTTGAGAGAAGAAGCTTAATGCCCTCCCCCCGCAAACTAAAATCCTAGAGAAACTCAGGAGAACAAAGGGAAATCTCCCTGCATCTTCCCTTTCACCCTCTCGCCTCCTCTCCAGTCCCCACACGCTTCCATAGAGACACTGGTCGGTTACTCTGGACATCAGTCACCCCATGCTTAGACCTGGGCTAAGTGCCAGAGAGACGTACAAACACTGCTCCTGTCCTCAGTGTCCCCAGCTTGAGGGGAAGGACAAACGCACAGGAAGGGAAAGAGCATAATTAGATGCTGGACTGAATGATACAGACAAGCGGTTCGCAAATTCGAGCGTGCACCAGAGGCCCCTGGAGAAGGCTGGGCCCTACTCCCAGGGAGTCAGGTTCAGTGGGTCTGGGCTGGGGCCCAGATGTTACGTTCTGACAAGTTCCTAGGTTATGCTGGCACTGCTGGTCCAGAAACCACACTCTTGAGAACCAGCGAAACAGACCACCTTACACCTTGCTCCCTACGCCTTAGCGTCCAGCCAAAGCACGTGGGGAGCTCGTGAAAATGTAAATTCTGAGTCCGTAGGTCTAGCATAAGGCCTAGAATGTGCACTACTAACAAGCTCCTAGGTGATGCGTGGCCCACATTCAGTGGCAAAGGTGCTCTGTCTAGACCATCATGGAAAATGGGAGAACAAGGAGATGAGTTGGGGTTGATCTTGGCAGGGAAGGGTTAATGGTACTTGCTGGGCCTTGAAGGATCAGCAGGATTTAAATAAATGAGGGCAAGAGGGCATTCTGGGAGAGAATGCCAGAGTAGAAGCAGGGAGGTGGGAGTGAGAATACCCAGGGTAGAGAAGTGGCCCCGGGCCACAGTCACGTGCTGGCATCGGTGACAGATGGAGGCTTGGGGCTCCGCAAGAAGGCGCCTCGCTCCGTTCACCCTCCACCCCACCCTCCGCATCCAAGAGGCTGTTCCTATTCCAATAAGTCTACCAGCAGCTGGTCTTCATAATGGAAATGATTATTGTTCTGCAGGCCCCACTGACAGCTCCCAATCCTGCCAGCTTGGCCAACTTGGATGCCTGTCACCTGGCTTGTTGTAATGGCTTGTTGTTTGGCAGCCTGAAGGAACTCCCACTTTTCTTTTCCATTCTCAAGCCAGAGGAGCCTCTGTCCTCCAAGAGCTGAGTGTCTCAAAGGCACAGGGGGTGGTTAGGAACTTCTCAGCAGGCAGCCAGAGCCAACCAGCCTGTTTTTGTAGGGGGCTTACTCCTGGGTCCCTCTCCTGATTCAGTCAAGGTCATGATCAAATAAGGAAATAAGAGCCCTCTCTCTCCTCCCCTCCCTTGTTCTAACAAAATGTTCACCCGTTTCCCACAGAGCTGCATTTTGTGGGTGCAGGAACACGAAGGCGTACGTGTAAAAAGTTTGGAAACAGAACTAATATCTACTGGGTACTCTTTTAATTTTCCCAGGGCTGCCATAACCAAGTACCACAAACTGGATGGCTTATAAGAAATTTTTTCTCTTACAGTTCCGGACACTAAAAGTCTGAAATCCAGATGTCGGCAGGGCCATGCTCCCTCCAAAGCCTCCCGGGGAGGATCCTTCCTTGCCTCTTCCGGTTCTGGTAGCTCCAGGAGATCCTTGACTTGGGGCAGCATCCCTCCAGTCTCCGTCTCCGTCTTCACATGGCCTTCTCCTCTGTGTCTGTCTGCATCCAAATTTCCTTCTTATAAGGACACCAGTCGTACTGGATTAAGGGCCAACCCCTCTCCAATATGACCTCATCTTAACTAATTACATTGCAAAACCCCCAATAGGGTCATATTCTGAGGGACCAGTGGTTAAGACTTCAACATATCTTTGGGGGGGGGGGGGGACACAATTCAGCCCATAACAAGAAGTCCCTGTTACAAAGCCATATTAAAACATAAAGACCTTGCAGAATTTGACCTTGTCTTTTAGAGAGCTTTCGTCCTCTAAATTAAACTAGAACTATAAGCTGTTTTACATACAATGAAAACAACTATAAATCAGGCCCTTTCTCAAGAACAATGTTGAAACAAGAGGTCAAACACCTGTCCACCCCATACCTAATAGCCAGGGATGAATCTGCAAGATCGAAAAAGCAAGTCAATTGGCAGATTATGATCACTAGTTCGTCTATCCATTCAACATATTGGAGGCCCTTCTGTGTGCCAGGCACTGTTCTAGGTGCTGATGATACAGCAGTCCACAAAACAGACAAAAACCTCTGCCTTGGTATAGCTTACTTGCCCGGGGGCAAGAAGACAAGCAGACCAAATCAATGAAAATGTGGTATGGGTTGAGAGGGAAAAATAAAGTGAGATGAGGATTGGGATTTGCATTTTAAGCGGGGTGGTCAGAGGAGGGGACAGAGGCAAGCAAAGGCCTGAAGGACAGGAGGCTCTGGCCTTGGGGTGGGGGGTGCAGACAGGAAACAGCAAGTACAAAGTTCTTCAACAGAAGCTTTTGCGAGAACTCTGCTTCTTACTCTGTGATGAGCCACTGCATGCTTTCAAACACTCACATGACAAGTGTTTATTTGACTGAAGAACCACAGACCCACCAGGATGAGAGCCTTTGAGGCACTGAGTAGTTAGAGTCAATGAGGAAGGTCCCAGTTTTACCTGGGAATAAAGTTACTGGGTTAAAATCAAAATTGGTTAATGTCCTCCAGGCCATAAAAACCATAAAATTTGGGGTTATCATTTCTACCAGGCTAAAATCATTTGCATCTCCTCTGGACAAAAATCTTCAAGTTATGTGTAATCTCACAGAGTCCAGGCCCTAATCAAGAGTAAATAGGAAATAAAAGAAAGACGCAACCCTGGAGAATTTAAACAGATCGTGGGTAGGTCTGTTAGGCTGTGCTCAGTATGATACTGAAAGGCTATGCAATCCTCCTTTTGCCTTCTTCATAAATGTTGGACCCTTTTTCTTAACATAAGACACAAATTTACATATTGGCAGCTGTGGCTTTCAATTTTCCAAATAGAGTGTGCTATTAATATTAATCTGCTTTTCACCATCTTCTGTGTCTGTTTTCAGTCTGGCAGGAAAATTACCAACAAGCAATTCTAGAATTACAATAATGTTCCATTATAAAAACTAAGTATATTTTAATACTCTTTTGATACTCACCTTTATGGACACTAAAACATTTTATGAGCAATTTAAATTTTGTATCAGGACAAAAAAAAAAAAATCCACATATCTGCTTTGAGTTGAAGCCAGCAACAAAAAAACTAATTGACACTAACTGAACTGCGGTTTTGAATTTTATATGGATTTTGGGCATAACTTTGGGCAAGTTACTGAATTTCTTAGCCTCAGTTTCCTCCTCTGAAAAATAAAACCTTCATCACTTCACTGTTGTGCATGTGATTGTGCTGATAGACACAGAGCTGGGATTATGCTGCTGTGTTCACTTTCACTCTGTTAAATGCATATTCACAGGTCATAATTTCTGCTTTTTGGGCTTTCTTGTAGGTTTCTTCTTTTTATCATGTCTTTTGCTACATGGATGTATCCTTTCATCTTCTTGTGATTGTAAAAAGTAAAAATCAGGTTTTTTACTCTTACCAATTGCTTTTTTTTCCCAAGGAAGAAAAAAAAGTTTTACTCATATTTCTCATCCTTCTTTCCTTTTGTAAAGAATGAAATGGTGTTTTCTGAAGTATCCTCAACATTAGATATGAAATTCAACAAATCTCAATCTCTCTCTCTCTCTCTCAATCTCCTGTCTCTCTCTAAATGCCATTTTTAACTGGAATCCCTTTCCCGTAATTTAGTGTCGCATTTTTGAGAAATATAGAAAACAACACAAGGTGCATTTATCTAGAAGCTGTTAAAATTACACACTTAGCTCATGTACCAACTGTTCTGTTAGCTCTTCACTAGGTTCTTGGAAAGTTACACCATATGTTTGTCAATAATTAGTTTTTTAAAATAACAACCTGTTCACCCAAACACATTAAATAAATATGCCATAAGACGTGAAAGTTCCACATCACGGCTTCAGGCAGAGATGCACCTCCCGTTTACTCCACACGAGTTTCTTGTCAGAGAACATCACATGAGCCAAACTGGAATCATGCTACTTATTTGGATGGAAGCAGAAGAGGCAGCAGTTTTTAGGACTCTTCCATCTGTGTCTGTGTGCTATTAGGTGTTTTGAAACACTCTCATGTTTAGCCTTTAATTTACCCAAAAGTGTTTTTCTGTGTTATAACTTCATTAAGTGCATTCTGCATGCCAGAAGACCATGAGACCTGAATAGCTTGAAAAAGTACAGAAACTCTAAATATACTTAAAAACCATTGAATTGTACACTCTGTATCTCAATAAAACTGTTTTTTTAATGTTACAGAAAAAATAATGAGTAAAGGAAGCATTCTTGCCATTACAGTTTATGTAACTGTTGTAATTATGTAATTCCAAATTATTACTTATATAAACTTGTCTTTATCAGTCAATTGATATATATTTTTTTAAATTTTTATTAGAGTGTAGTTGATTTACAATGTTGTGTTAGTTTCAAGTGTACAGCAAAGTGAATCATTTATACATATACTTATATCCACTATTTTTTAGATTCCTTTCCCATATAGGCCATTACAGAGTATTGAGTAGAGTTCCCTGTGCTTGACAGTAGGTCCTTATTAGTTATCTATTTTATATATAGTAGTGTGTATATGTCAATCCCAATCTCCTAATTTATCCCTCCCTCCCCTTACACCCTGGTAATCATAAGTTTGTTTTTACATCTGTAACTCTATTTCTGTTTTGTAAATAAGTTCATTTGTACCCTTTTTTTAGACTCCACATATAAGCGATTTCATATATTTGTCCTTCTCTGACTTACTTCACTCAGTGTGACAATCTCTAGGTCCATCCATGTTTCTGCAAATGGCATTATTTCGTGATATATTTTTCCATCTGCAAAAAGTATTTGGGTATCTTGGGCTAAGATGGAATTTGTAATTTTTCCAATTAAAATGAATGTAAAATGTTTCCATTTTATGGCTTTTCACTTAGCAGAAGCACTTTCAAGGATAAATTAAAGTTGTTAAGCAAGATAGGGGTTTAATTATTTGAAGCTTAGAGTTAGATGTTTAAGGGGCATTAGACTTGGCAGAGATGGAGATATTGAGATGTGTTGGTGTATGCTGAATTGATCTGTGCTGAGTGGCAGGGCTGAAATATATTCTGCCCATTGAGAAAGACGAAGACCTGCAAAACAGCGGAAGGCTAAGGCTATGTATAGTGTTGGGGGGGGGAAGGGGTAGAGAGGCCAGTGAAAGGCAGAAAAACCAGAAAAAATCTAGAAAAGGGCAAACAGATAATGACTAAAAGCTGACTTGGAAATTTCATTTGCTCGTGCAACAGCTGGGCTGTGGTTTGTTATCATAAAGGAAGTCCACACGCTTCATTCAGTTCCAGATTTCAGACAAAAAAAAAGCTCCGTGCTTAAGAGTTAAAAGTTATTTTCTAAACTCAAAAGTAATTTACATCCATTTATTCTCTCTTACCTTACTTTGTAAAGGACAAACCTTAAAACAAACCACAATTTTCTGCCTTGTTTGTAGAGAGAAAAAAACTGGAAAACAATATAGTTTGGGCACTTTTCTAGTAGAAAAAGAGCTCAACAAATACTGAAATGTGGGTAATATAAACAACAGCAAACATAAAATAACGTCTTTTTTAAAAGGTACATAGCGGGACTTCCCTGGTGGTCCAGTGGTTAAGACTTCGCCTTCCAATGCAGGGGGTGCGGGTTTGATCCCTGCCCGGGGAGCTCAGATCCCACATGCCTCGCCGCCAAAAAACCAAAACATAAAGCAGAAGCAATATTGTAACAAATTCAATAAAGACTTTAAAAATGGTCCACCTCAAAAAAATCTTAAAAAGAAAAATTTTTAAGGCAGATAGCAAAGGTATTAGTCAATCAGAAATTTAGAATCTGAATGTGTAATGTCGAAAGTTTTGAAGAAAATACATGAGGAAAATATATCATTCTTTACTTATTTCCAGTAACTTGAGAAAAGTAAGTAAGTGTCTGGGTTCCAAATCAGCAAGTGCTGATTCTGAACTTCAGTGACTTTTTTCTGATAAAGGATGAAGAAATGTTGACTAATAAAACCCTACAAACCAAATTAAATTTTTAATAAGCTTTTTTTCATATTACATCTGATCCCAGTCAAGAGTAAAGAAAAGAGAATATAAGCCGAGAGAAAATAAAGTTATTGAAGCATTTTTAAAGTATTTGATTTTCTGGATAGACTGGCTTTAAACCTTCCCAAAGTCTACGGACTTTGCTTTTTATTTTATTTTTTTAATAAGTTGTAAAATAAGTTTTTAAAATAAGGTTTCTTAAGAGGAATTTTTCTACATTTTAATGCAACTTTATAAATTCTTTTAAAGACATTTCCAACAAATAGAAAGGTAAGTCATATTGGAAAATGTGCATCATTCCAGAAATAGAGATTTTAGTTCCCTTTCAAACTTCATTTCCTTTTAATATTCATTCACCTGCAGCCCAAATTCTTCATGTATTTTGCCAGATATTATTTATGAACTACAAACGAGGCAATTACGTCCTCTGCTTTATGAGATCACTTAAACTCCAACAAAACAAAACACAACAACACAACACCCTTTTAAGGGTGATGACGGTGACTGCATCTGAGAAGGCCACAGTAGTTACCGCTGAGCCCTCCTCTGGAGACACTGGGCAAACATACTCTTTTCTCCTGATTAGGGCAATTTCCACCCAGAACAGTTTTTTCCACAGCAATAATAAACTAGTTTGGGAGATCCCCAGATGCAGGCTCTGAATCTTTGAAAGCCAAACCTCAACAATAAAAACACACACACACACGCACAAATGTAGGTGAGACATGGTGACTCTGGCTCGTTTTCCCTTCAAATCCTTCCCAGCTCTTGAAAGCTTCATCATAGCCTAATCGTGCGTTGCAGCACCCAAATGAAATAGCTTTTTTAAAAGCCTTCTGTTTACTAAGTGCTTTTTGTCAGTTTCTCACCTCTCTAATCACCCCCATTCCACTCGCAATTTATTATATAGAGTGTGAACGGTTCTTGGCTTATAGCGAGTATTTAGTAAATGTTGGTGATGGCGATTATTAGTGTCATTATCCAGGGACAAAAGACAATGCTCCATATTTAAATCTTAACTACCTCATCAATGATTTACTAGAGAAAATCAAGTGTAAGTTGAATTCTTTCAAATTGCTCTCACGCAAGACATGTGTTTATTTTTAAGCCCAAATGTTATGTCTCTCTAGCCTAGCTATATAAAATAGCTTTGCTCTCAAAGTGAATGCCATGGGGAGAAAATGGGCAGGGGACGCTTGTAGATTAAAAGAACACAAAGAGACTTAACAACAAAATGCAATGTAACTTGATTGACTCCAGATCCAGAAATAAAAATCTACACAAGACATTTTGGAAACAATTGGGGAATTCGAATATGGGCTGGGTATGGATGATGTTATAGAATTATTAGCTTTATTAGGTATTATAACAGTATTGTGGCTATAAAGAAGGCTGTCTCTATTAGAAAATGCAGGCTGAAATAGTTAGGAGTAAAGTATTGTGATATCTGCACAACTTAAGTGTCAAGTGGCTCAGCACAATTATATATTTAAGTATAGAGAAAAAGCAAATGTGACACAATGTTAACAACTGGTGAATCTCAGTGAAAAGTTTATAAGTGTTTATTGTACTATACTTCCAATTTTCTGTAGAGGTAAGATTTTTTTAATAAAAAGTTGGGAATAAAAAATAGCAAAATAAATAGTTTTACTGAAGAAAATACCACACATTTCTGTAAATATTTTACTGTAATAATATACAATTATACATTTTTTTTTTTTTTTTTTTTTTTTTTTGTGGTACTCGGGCCTCTCACTGTTGTGGCCTCTCCCGTTGCGGAGCACAGGCTCCGGACGCGCAAGCTCAGCGGCCGTGGCTCACGGGCCCAGCCGCTCCGCGGCACGTGGGATCCTCCCGGACCGGGGCACGCACCCGCGCCCCCTGCATCGGCAGGCGGACTCTCAACCACTGCGCCACCAGGGAAGCCCATACAATTATACATTCTTTTTACTTATTTACACTTCATAAAAGCATACCTACTCAACATAGTTAATCTGAAATTAACTACCTTAAGTACATCATTTAACTTTCAGTGCTGATGCATGAATCTCTTTATCTTAAATATAAATCAAAATAGCTTAACACCAGCTTTAAATTAGAGACAATGTGATGCCAGGTGGATCAAGAGTTAATATTTCAATTAAGTTTAAATTTTCAATAATTTCTTCTTTGCTTTTCTTTTTTGTCTAGAATAGTCTGTTTTAAGCTCAAAATAGCATCTTGAAATCCAGGATTTAAGTCTAATACTTTCTTGAAATCTTCCAAGGCATCATCAAAGTATCCTGTACCAGAACCCAAAAAAATGGAAAAGAAAAAACACTGAGTATTTCTATATATTATTCATAGAAAAGTTTGGATACATATACTTTTGCTTTTATATTTACAAGCTTTCAACCACTCCAACTAAAGGAATATTTTCCTCTTGATAATGATGTAGGGATGTTCGTATCACAGTAACTTTGTGTACCCTTACAGATTAATACACTTAAAATTAGTTATGGGTTTACGTACTGGGATTTAACAGGTACATAGCCTAAATCATCACAAAATTTCAACAAAATCATATTACCTATTTTATATAATTACAGTAAAATTAAGAAACAGGAAATTAATATTCTTTTTAACACTTTAATGAGAAACGATCCTAACAGTCCCTTTAGTCCAAGAATCTAAAACCCCTTCACTTTATATTGTCTTGTATGCCTTCAAAGATTTTAACTCAGAAAAGTTTCACAGGGGACCAGCAGCATTACCCTCATTCAGCAGCTGGGGACGCAGAGGCACAAAGTAATGGGACCACCCTCACTCCGGTGCCCAGGTCCAATTCCCACCCCAGTGCCCCGCTGTGGTCTGTAACACCTACTGAAAGCCTAAAATAAATTCAGGTAGGCTTCCTTTGCTCCAGGCTCTAAACCTAAATTTCACATCACTTTCACACTGGATGATTACTACGTTAGTGTTCTAACATTTGAGAGCTCTGAATTCACAGAATACAGTCAAGGACAAAAGGGGAAAAAAATTTCTTACCCAGCCTGTATAATATCAACCCTCTGTTGTAATATGGAACTTCAAAATTGGGTTGGACTTCTATGGCAGATGTGTAGTCATCCATGGCTTCATAAAAATCCACCCTGAAGTACTTGATTTGCCCCCTGTTGTTATATGCAGTAGCCAAATCCTCAGGGCTGCATTTGCTTTAAACAAAAAGTTCACATTAAAAACACAGTGTTGCCAAATTCCTCTTGCTTCCCCTTTCATTCTCTTTTGGGTGTTGTCAAACGCATAGCCTATAACATGCAGTATCTACACTGGAAAAACCAAGCGGAAGAAACAAAGTGCAAGGAAATAAAGCAGTGGAGTCAATTTTTGTTTAATCCTGTTTTCTACATTTGCAAGGTTATATAGCACTACAATGTCAATCTGAAAAGCACATTCATTTTACTGTGTGTTCAAAGCCCCTGTTCCTTGTCAACTTGTTTTGTTGAATATAATGTGAAAATGTTTATTTTCTAAAACGCATGCCAGTGAGGCAGAGAAGACAGCTCAGAATTGAATGCAGCAAGGAGGGAAAGCCAGCCCAAAGTTCAAGTGTGCTACGGACATGTCATAAAGTGAATCAGTTTTATCCTCAAATTTTTAAATGATCTCAAAACACTGAGATTTTAAATCATTTTCCACCAGTAAAGAAACAGAGGTTAACTCGAAGTGAAAAATCAACACGCTGATCCCTAGGGAGTGCTCTCTGGGGATAGAATCGCCCTCCCTCCAGCCTCAGCAGCTATCCCTCCCAAGGCCAGACTGGCTTCCTGCTAGTGGGACATCACGGCTCTGGTCCACACTGGGGGTCCTGTGTGCAGAAACGGCACTGCATCTGAGGGCTCCAGAGGTGGTCCAAGGAGCTTTGAGTGAGCGCGCCACACACACACACACACACACACACACACACACACCCCCAGGCTCCGCTGGACAAATCTTCTACACAGAGACTATCAGTGGGCTCTGCTCCATGTCAGAGATGATTCTGTTTTCCTTTCTTTTTTTCAAAGAGGATTCTCAAATTTGAACCAAACAGGGAAGATGCAGGCTAAACTCAGCTGTCATTCTCTGTTATACTCCACAGTTCAAAGTCTAGTTCTCAGAAAGTATTTGTGACTGCAGTCAGTGTTATTAAAAGTTACTTCTCTTAACATCTTGATCCTTGAGATCTCAGACAGGGACTGTAATTTCTGCTGTCAGGAGGGGCACTCACAGCCTAGGGGTCTCCTTCACGTTTAAGTTTCCTGACAATGGAAAGGAATCACTGCAACTTTAGAAAAGGTCTGTTTCTGTGAGCTAGGACTGAGAGAGACTGGGTACATGGACACTTCTAGATGCCACTAGCACCACCATTAAATCCTAGTGAACAAGAAGGGACACTCCGTTTATCTCTCTCTGTTATGATATAGCTGAACTGCTGCCCAGTAAAGAGTATTAAGAAAAATGCAGCCTCAGGACTCGGTAAGGCTTTAGTCATTAAATTTCTAAGTTTCAAAACTTTGTTATAAATGTCTTATTATCAGAGGATCATCAAACATTTGATTTAGAATTAGATCTCATTACAACAAATTCTAAAAGCCTATTCTCCATATGGAAATAGTTTCATACTTTAAAGACATGGGTTAACAGTTAAAGCCGAATTTTTTTAATATTGAGAATTTTGTAATGATAGTGTTTACTTGGATGGAATATAACCAAGTCACCTAATACAAAAGTAGTTTTTTTTTCTTTGCACTTGCTAACTTTAGCAAAGAAAAAAAAAATATTTGGAAATTAGGTTTATGGCTAAGGCTGCACTTTTGGATATTAAAAGAAAACGTTATAAACCATTCAGAGTGGCAGGCATACAAAGATTGTGAATACTGTTTCAAAATGATTCACTGACCCATTGTTTTAAAAATAAACGAACCCTAAAAGATATATTTAAGGAAGAAAGTTGACATGACAGAATTCAGTTTAACCATGAGTTCCTAGAAGAATTTTAGAACTATAAGGAAATTAGAAGGCTCATGCAGGCATGCTGAGTAACCTTCTGCTAAACCTCCACAGATTTTCTTTCCTATGCTGGTAAGAGGCAGAAATTACATTTGCCACACAACAAATTTGTGCTCTCAGGCTGAGATGAAAAAAGGAGGAGGAGTAAAAAGACTAGAGGCATCAATGCCTGTTGCTGATGAATCCTTTTTGAAACCTACTAGATAAGTCTAAAAAATATAACAAACTAGTGAATATAACAAACAAGAAGCAGACTCACAGATATAGAGAACAAACTAGTGGTTACCAGTGGGGAAGGAGGGAGGGGCAATACAGGAGTGGGGGATTAAGAGGTACAAAATATTAGGTATAAAATAAGCTACAAGGATATATTGTACAACACAGGGTATATAACCAATATATACTTTCACTCGAGGTGAAAGGCAGCCGGCGCCCCGGTGTCCGGACACCTTCATGGGTGTCCCAGAGGAACGCGCAGAGGGCTGCGTTCTAGGATGCTCCCTCACTGCCTTTCAGGAAAGACAAACATCTGCCCGCCGCGCGGGCGAGCTCGGGAAGCCGATAAAACAGTACGGGCCCTGCCGCCCACCTTGCAGAGGTCCCGCTGTGCCCACTTCTCGCGATAGTTACCTCCCGGGCGCCTCTCCCTCGGAGGCTGCACAGGCGTACTGCTGAACGTAAGCGGAGTACAGCGTTTCGGCCTCTGCGTACTCGCCCTTCTGGAAATGAGCTTGGGCAAGCGCTAGGGTCGCGAGGTTTTCTTGCCCTTGCTGCTCTTCCATAGCGGTCGGAGGCCTAGCTTTCCGTGTAGAAGTGGGGTTGATTTCTGAGCGATTAGAGGCGGCACGACAAAGCTACTTCCGCACCCCGGAATTTAACTTGACGGCAAAAACCTGGGCTCTAGCAAAGGGGGAATTTTGTGCCTTCCGCGGACCCGTCGTCTCGCGGGATTAACGACGCTGCTGGTGGAGGGCGCAGGTGCTTCGGGAAAGCCTGGTTAGACAGACCCCTGTGAAGTGCACTTCTCTTGTTACTGCTGGTCTCGCCTGCCTGTCTCCAGAAAAGCAGTAGATCGATAGTCCCAAACTGGTTTCTAAGTCCGTGATTACATGTTGCAAGGAGTTTGCCCTTTGTTACAGTGAATGGTGGGGGCAGGGGGGCGGTGCCGGAAGCGGAAAAGATGTAGGTTTGTTTTATGAATGGCTAAATGACCCACGGATTTATTGTAGCACTTTTCCGGTTCCTGCGTCCACCTGCTAGAGGTTGTTCTAAGTAGGCTGTGGTTACACTGAGACATTTTATGTCGAAATCCCATGAGCTTAGTTATCACATGGACCTGAGTCCAGTTTCAAACACTACCATTTATTAACTCCAAGCACTAGACTAGACTGCAAACTTCTCAAGCTTTTTGAACTTCTAGAATAGTGTAAGGATTAATCGAATAGTATTTTGTGTTAATAGTCTGTGGTCGAGGACGTCAGTTTACATTCCCTGGCCCTTTATGCCAAAGGGAAACCCATGTAGTAATGTATTAAGCACAATACGTTTAATCCAAGTAAAAATTACGTAAAATGAACAGTCCTGAGAGAACAATTCCATTTAACATAGCATCAAAAAGAATAAAATACTTAGGAATTAACCAAGGAGATGAAAGACTCGGTTAGATGAAAACTACAAAACATTGATGAAAGAAAGCCATAAATAGACAAACCATGTTCGTACTAAAGCAATCTACAGATTCAATCGAATCCTTATCAAAATCCCAATGATGTTTTTACAGAAATATAAAACTCCATCCTAGAAATCATAAGAAATTTCAAGGGATTCCAAATAGCCAAAACAATCTTGAAAAAGAACAAAGTTGGAGGACTTACACATCCTGATTTCAAAACTTACTAAAGCACAGTAATCAAAACAGTGTGGTACTGGCATAAAGACAGTCTTTTCCATAATTGGTGGTGGGAAAACTGGATATCCACATGCTAAAGAACGAAGTGGGACCTAAATACCATATTAGAAAATTCACTCAAAATGGACTAAAGACCTAAACGTAAGAGCTAAAGATTAAAAATTCTTAAAAGAAAACATAAAGCAAAAGCTTCATGACATTGGATTTGGCAACGATTTCTTGGCTATGACACCAAAGAGACAGGCAACAAAAGAAAAAATAAACTGGACTTTATGAAAAGTAAAAACTTTTGTGTATTAAAAGACTATCAACAAAGTAAATAACCCAGAGAGTAAGAGAAAATATCTGCAAATCATGTATCTGATACGGGTGGGAAATGCAAAGATGGAGGTTCTGTGGAGCAGGTTTGGGCTGGTGTGTCCAAGGGATCTGACATGGCGTCTCCATCCCACTTGGGAAGCTCTGGTCTACAAGACACTGGAGGGCCCTGCCCCGTGACTGAGCTGCTGGGCCCTGGCTCAGTTGCTGTCCCTCTCCGACTCTCTTGCCCATCTTCCACACAGTCCACGTGCACTCGGTGCTTTGCCTGCAGGGTGGCAACATCAAGACTTCCCTCAGCCAGCTCAGCCAGCAATACAACTATAAGATGATCTGCTGAAAGCGTCATGCTCGCCTTTAACCCCACACTGTCATCTGCCTCAAGAAGTGTGGCCACAACAACAGCCTGTGCCCTGAGAAGAAAGTCAAATAAGACTCCTCCACGAGTTCCTCCTTCCTCTGCAGGGCAGCCCCCTGCCTGAGCCCCATGGCTAGGGGGCCTCAGTAAGGTTTCCCTGTCATTGACTGGGATAGTAAAAATAAATACTAAATAAATAAATTTTAAAAATACGTGTATACACACACATTCACTATACATATATATTTCCAGAATATATAGAGAACTTCTAAAACTCAACTTTTCCAGAGTGGGTGTACTACTCTGCATTTCCCCCAGCAATGTATGAGGGTTTCAATTACTCCATATCTTCACCAACATTTTGTCAGTTTCAATTCTAGCTATTATAGTGGGTGTGTAGAGGTTTCTCATTTTCTCTAAATTCCTCTATATTTTACTAACTAGAAATTTAAACTGTGCCAAATAAGAAATGAGTAAATAAAATAGAAACTCCAATGTCTACTTTTTCTTTTAATTTTTGAGAAATCTCTTAAAAACAAAGAGCTCTTATTATGAAGAAAACTTACAGAACAGCAATTTCTTCAGTTTCACCTCTTTTTTTTTTTTTTTCTGGCCACACAGCGGGGCTTGCGGGATTTTAGTTCCCCTACCAGGGATCGAACCTGCACCCTTGACAGTGAAAGCGTGGAGTCCTAACCATTGGACCACCAGGGAATTCCCATTTCACCTCATTTTTTTCTTCTCCTAAATTCAACTAAAATATAAATTAATGTCTTTTATTTTTAAAAAGGTTATTAAGACTATTTTTACTTTCTCATCTATACTCTTTATGTACTTTGAAATTTTCTCACATGAACATATGTTAGTTTTATACTCAAAAAGCACTAAGTGGGGCTTCCCTGGTGGCGCAGTGGTTGCGCGTCCGCCTGCCGATGCAGGGGAACCGGGTTCGCGCCCCGGTCTGGGAGGATCCCACGTGCCGCGGAGCGGCTGGGCCCGTGAGCCATGGCCGCTGAGCCTGC
>NC_041225.1:39941743-39961034 GCF_002837175.3 Physeter macrocephalus
GAAGATCCCACATGCTGCGGAGCAACTAAGCCCGTGCGCCACAACTACTGAGCCTGCGCTCTAGAGCCTGTGAGCCACAACTACTGAGCCCACGTACCACAACTACTGAAGCCCGCACGCCTAGAGCCCGTGCTCCACAACAAGAGAAGCCACCGCAATGAGAAGCCCGTGCACTGCAACGAAGAGTAGCCCCCGCTCGCCACAACTAGAGAAAGCCTGCACGCAGCAACGAAGGCCCAATGCAGCCAATAAATAGATAAATAAATAAATAAATTTATTTATTTTCTAAAAAGTGTTAATTTCTTTTAAAAAATGAACTGAGAAAATGATAAGAATAGGCACTAGGGGGCAACATAATATTGCTCTTTTCATTTTAGAAACTCCGTAGCAATATTTTGGAGCTATAACATCATCAAATTAGGTACTCCTGATTTTCCATTAAAAATCTGGGAACAATGTTTCCCCCATTTCTAAATGTGAACTCTGTATGATCTCTAAGGAGTAATTAACTGCAACCTCCAGACATCAGACATTTGCCTAGTATCTTTAATAAGTTGTTGTTGTTTTCCTGTAGGTAGCAAAAGTGATATTGTACAATTACTGTACCTCCTGTCCCTATCTCCCCTTATCCACTCTGGAGCCCAATACCCTTCGACCCAAGCCCCATCAAAATATTTAAATCAAAACAAGACGAATACCATGTTAGCATGAGTTATAGATAAAGAAAACAGGATAAATACAATTTTTACCTCAACATTTATTATTTTTATGTTTTTTCACTAATGCCACATAAAATCTAAGATCTCAGCTCTTAGAATACAAAAAGATAATTTCAAAGTGTATGTTAGCAAAAACATGTATGTAATATATATATAATACATATATAAAATAAAATTAGCATTTGTGCATGACAGCAGGTCAACAATGCTATGCTGCTTGTTAGCACACTGCTTATTTGTATAGCTTTATCAATCAGTTCGATCATGTCAATAGTTCGGCCTACCATGCTACTCTGAAATTTAACATAATTCAGGCCAAATTTTATGATAAAGAAAAGCATTACTTAAAGGGAGTCAGCTCATGTTTATTACAAGAAGAGAACAACCTTTATTATAATGTCTTCAATATACTGCCTCATTCTGTCTATCCAAATTCTCTCCAAGTATTTGTTATATATAGACAATTTTGCTTCTCACTGCCCCTTTAATCAGGGGAGAATTTGTTGGTGTTGTTATCCTGAAATTTCCTTCATGTTGAATAAAACCAATTTTCAAGCAGGACAAAGGTCTGTCCCCAAGACATTATGGCAGATCCCTAAAACATTCACAGATATAAATCCCAAATAGTCATAAGCTTTTACAGTAGTTGGAAAGATATATCTGTGTGTGTACACACACACACACACCTATATATATACACACATATATATATGTGTATATGCATGTGGGTGTATGTATGTGTATAAGTATATATACATACATACACACATATACATATGTGATAATCTAGGTCTACAAGGTATGAGAGGTTGTTTTTAGAGATTTTGGTTTCTTGATTAAACTGAACAAGAAGTAGTGACAACAACTCGGGATCTATCTGAAATAATTAGTTGGAGGAAAAATTCTAGCGCTCAGGTCGCAAGGAATTAGTGGCAAATGAGAAGGCTCCAAAAGAGAGTTCCCATAAGACATGTTAGGAAAAGTCTGAGGAGTCAACAGCTGATTTTGGAATTGAAGCAAATGGGAGTGTAATCAACAAGTACCAGTAAGGGCTAGAGAATGACAGTCTAACTTTGAGTTCTCAGCTGATTTCTGGGATGAGAAAAGGAAAGAAGAGAAATTCAGGCATTAGACCATGGACCAAGAATCACAACTCTGAACATGCAGTCCTGCAGGGATTCTTAAACCTACATCCCTGAAAACTTCTCTCTCATTGATGAAGCAGAGAATAGTTTCATTCCTGAAAAGAGAAAGCCTTGTGGGAAGAATGTAATTAAGTTCAACAGGAGATATATTCCCTAGGGCTGATATCTTAGTTAGGATGTTGTTTTCTGATTTGGGGGAATACTGCATTCTGTTACAGACAAAAACAAATGAGATAGATGAAATTCACTGTCTTAAACTTAGATAAGTTAGAAACTTAGGAGACAAGTTAGACAAAGTAAATAGAGCATGTATGTGTGACTATACCTAATATTGACAAGGCACTAAAAATACAAAAGGCAACCAAGGCACTAAATATTCACGGCACACTAGGTATGCATAAGACTTATCAAGTGCTCAATATGCGGGAGGTCTTAATTCAATTACCCACTGATGATACTTATTCTGGTCTGTCCTCTGCCCAGGAAATGCAACTGAATCCACGACTGCTCAGCAGGCTCACTGGCACCTACAGCTACGACCAGGTAAAACTGCCTTTTCTATTGAGCAAATGTGCCTCACTGGCCTCGGGCACACACCACTCGATCGGGTCCCCTGGCTCAAATCTCAGCTCTGGTCCTCTTCCTAGCCACACTATCGGGGAAAGGTGATGAGGCAGAGTAAGAGTCAGGACATAAGAACAGTATATAACTCAGGAATCAGGAACTGTACTCTCTCTACCTGACTGGCATCCTATACTAATAGTGTTAATCTATCCCATCACTTTCTCCTTGTTCTTCACTGTACATTTCAAGTTGATTCAATAAACCACGTGATTTGAGCTTGTAACCCTTTCTGTTCCGTGACCTCTGGAATAGCTTGCTTGGTAGAGTATTTGGAGGCTACCATTATATCAAGATAACTTCCCACAAGGCACGTGAACACAGTCAGAGACTTTGAAGATTTCTGGTCTTCTCATTTTATTTAGGCACAGCAGCCTGCTATCTATTATGAGCTCATTTAAGCTCTAAACCTCTCCTCATAGCTCACTATTCTCCATCTGCATCAGGCTTAACTTGGCTCTAAAGGACCAGAAACATATCACACTGAGAGAGTTAACTAACCTAAGTATTGAAGGTGCAATAACAACCTCGCATATTTCTCTTTGTTGCCTCTCCTAAATATCGGCCAAACTTCAGCAAATCATCTTGACAGAATAGTGCTTAAGTCTGGCCTGAAACCATAAAATGAGAGGAAGTAAGATCGTGAGAAGTGGAAAATATTATTAGCTATATAAAACAGGTAAGAAATTACCCATTACTGATTACAATTTTTCTTTTTTAAATTAATGACAGTAAGTCAAAACAGATGCATATTGAGAATCACTCCCCACAACCCAAGAGTTGTTTAAAGAAAGGATCCAGCTTGGTGACAATGTTTCAAGTAAAACTACAGCTACAAACTAGATGTTTTTGTACAAATGTATATCATTATAAATACAGCTAAGTGTCTGGCACAATAATATGAAAAGTAAAGGGCCAAATGTCATCTCTTAGATGAAACTAAAAGGGTAGATAAAAAAGGAAAAGCTATGTAAAAATTAAGCTATTAGAAACAATTCAAATTGTAAAAAACTATGTCTTAAAATGCCTTCTCTTCACTTCTGAAAATAAAATAGAGAAGACTTTCAATGCTTATTTAATTAAACACAGAGACTGCTCCTTTTGGTATTACAACTGTTTAACCTCCGTCTAATACAGGTTATGTCAGTTCCCTAAATTCAACTTTGCCCCATTCCCATGTTTCCCCCATCCCTCCCTGCTAGTAACAGTGATGCTGTGAGAAAAAATTTTCTTATTTGGAATATTTCCATAGTATCATATAACCAACCGCAAGATAGATAGATAGATAAATAAGACAGGCAGATAATATGGTCCATTGCCATACATTTATATGACAATCAGCATCATTATTTCATGGTTGTATTTTTACACAAAATTTTATATATGTATATATTATGTATTTTATATATATATATAGAAAATTTTTATAAAAATACAACTGAAATAATGATGCTTATTTACATAAAGTCAACATTGTTATATAAACACTCCTATCATATGCAGTTCGCCATTGCTTCATCCCACTGCACTATGGCATAAGGGACAGAAGCTATAGTTACTTATTTCCTGAGCCAGGACACAGTGCTTGCACACGCTGCATGTCCAGAATTGATATTCAGTGACCGGGTTTCCTGTGGCAACACATGTCGGCAGCTTCCCTTCCCCTCTGTAAAATAAGAGGGGACCATTATACTTTGAAACTTCTAATTCCTTAAAACTTCATTACACTACAAAAACTGAAGAATGAAAAGCATTTCAAGATAAGTTTCAAATAAAAAACTTTTCTTACAATGAGAAAGTCAAGTATTAATACACTTGTAAGACTAAATTAAATAGGGTATAATGTTAAGGTAGATTACTTCAAAATTTAGTGCTTTAATTATTATATTACACTGTTTAGATATAAAAATCCAAGCTTCTAGTAAGGTGTTATAGAATGACATCTTCTAGTTACATTTAGCCTACCCTTCAAGAAGGCTGTCCAATTCAGATTTTCTGTTATCTTTTGGAGTATGTTTGGTGAAGATTTCTAGAGCAAGATTTTCATATTGCTGTTTCTGTTCCGAACTGAGGGTCTCTAAAGATTCAAGTTTAATAAAAGCTTTTGAACAAGTGCCAAAAGCCCTACTGGCACATGCACAGAGTGCTAACAGAGAGTAGATCTCAACGGCAGGGATAATGTCTTCATAGTCTCTCAGGTGAAGAGCTAGGAAAGAGAAGACAATTTGGATTTTTTAAAGCAATCATGATATCTTGAACATGCATGGGAAAAAATCTATGTTAAGCTGTTTCAGTTTAACCTACATGAACTTTAGCAAACTTAAAGAAAACAATGGTAGGTGCCCAGGGAACAAGTAGGAGGAAGGAGGCTCCATGATCTCCACATTCTGTAACTCCAGCTAACAGCTCAGGGCCTATAAAAATAACCATCATCAAATGATGCACATGGCTGTGCCACTTAGAAATATATACACAGACCAAAAATAATTGGTGTCAAAACACCCATCTTTTGTTGCATATAAATATGTTAGAATTTCTGTGGATTCTCAAGATATCATGTTTCTTTTTGTCAAAAAAGCAAAGTATGAAATCATATGATTTCTCTTTGTGTTTCTTTGAACAGATTATTGCTTTTGTTTGTCTTACTGAAACAACAGAACTTTGAGAAAAAAAGAAGTGAAAATGAGACTGTAAGTTGTCAGTTCAGACAATTTATTTTGACAGCTACCATACCTTATTTTCAATTTTTCTATGCTGGAGATATCATCTCTTTCTTAAAAATGCACTGCACAATTAATATCAGATTGGTAACCAAATTGTATCTTTTTATTCTCTAGACCTTGCAATCTTAAAAATATCTTGTTATAGTATGATATTGGAAATTTCACAAAACAATTTAAAACAACATAATCATGTATTTTACAACTAGATTCCTATAAACTGGTGTTGGGGTCAAGTTTTTACAACAAAGTTCAGGGAAGAAATTTACAAAAAGGAAATTCATTGAGTTACAATAAAGCATACCCTCTAATTTCACAGGTTCACAGGCAATAATTTACAGAGTATACATTGTTTCAGATCATTTTATCACTGAACGACAACAATATTAAAGCATATGGATATCTTCACCCAGTAGGTAAAGAGTCTCACGTTAAAAGTCCAACTGATCTTGTAATATAGTAAGTCTGGATACTGTGCATAAATTATATAAAATACAACTATTTTAAACAGTGTATAACTTATATCACATATTCATCAGTTAAAATTCAATGAAGGTAAGTTATAAACATACAAAAATAAAAATGATTCCTATGTATAGCTGATAATCAATTAGAAAAAAAGGTACATTTCCCAGTGCTAACAATGACAAAAACAGGAATCGGCTACAAAAGAAATGTACAGAACATACAAGAAAACTACAGAACTTTAGAGAGAAACACAGATATACAAAAGGTTTTTAAAAATTGATGTTTCTGGATGAGAAAACTCAATATTATAAACATATCAATGATCCCAATATTAATACATTAAATTAATGCAATTCTAATTCAAAATCCACTAGGACTTCACTGAAACTCTTCCCACCTTCAAAAAGATTCTAAAGTTAATCTGAACGAACAAATGCAAGCGAATACCCAAAATGTTTTTCATAAAAGAAGAGGAATGAAGGATGACAGAAATTCCAGATATTAAAATGTAAAAGTAAGGTAAATAAGAGAAAGTACAGACACAGAGATCCATGTCTAGAAAATAACAGCCTAGGAAGAGATTAACAAAATGTGTGAACTTAGTTTCATAAAGGTAGAATTTCAAATCCGTGAGGGATGAATACGTTTTTAATAAATGGTTTTGGAATAAATAAGAAGTTAAAATAAAATACAATATTTAATAACCTTGAAGTGAGGGACTTCCTGAGCATGACCCCTATCAAGACTAATTGATAGGACTTTGTAAAAAGCCACTGTCAATATCATCATCATGACTACCACTTCCCGAGGGCTCACAATATCCAGGCACTATAATAAGTAAATTTTCTTTTCATAACTTGCTCACTTAATCCTCAAAACAAACCTAGGAAGAAGATCCTATTATCCCCACTTTTCACAAAAAGAAACTGAAGCTTAGAGAGGTTAAGTAATTGTAACTTATAAATGCCAGGGAAAATCAACAGATATGACAGAGGGTTACTATATATAATTTCTAAAGAGCTCTTACAAAAATAATGAATAAAGAAAAAGAAAAGTCATCACTATAGAATTCCAGAAACATTCAAATAAAAGAATTTCTCTAAAAAGGTTTCTTTTAAAGATGATGCCATTGTACTATAGATTGATGATGTATTGGGGTACGATGTGTGCTGGTGATGGCTATTTCACAGTGGCCCAACCAATGTGACCCAGGGTGGGGGGTGACAGTGCCGGCAGTGCTGTCATGGCCCATCTGAAAGCGCTGTAACGATTTAGTCATTCATATGCTTTGGTTTATAACATAATTCTCATAACTATGCTCTTTTGGAGTTAACCTATCTAAACTTGAAGATATTGTTAATCCAGAAATGAAGATCCTGATACTACATGTAAATAATCTTCTGTAAATTATAGTACATAAATACAATGGCACATTATATAGGTATTAAAAATGACAACATAGATCTACATTTATCACCGTGGAAAGATAACTGCAATATATACTGTTGAGGGTAAAAATCAAACTCAGGAGCAGCATACATTGTGTGATATTATTTTAAATAAAACTGTATACAATTTTATAGGCTTGGAGAAAATGTCTAAAAGGAGGTTCACCCAAATGTTAGCAATGATTATCTCTGAATTATAAGATTATTTTACTTTTTTTGTATTTTTTTCTGTTTTGGTTGAAATTGTTATGTATCATTTTTATAAAAAACATTTAACATACAATTAACTGCTATAGAAATCTATCTACTAATATGGAAATATTTTACAACGTATCATTATGTTTTTTTAAAAGTACACAAAAGTATGGTTTGTTATACTCTCAATATTGTAAAAAAACAAATTATTTCTAAATATATATACTTATTTTTATTTAAATATATATTTTATATAATTATTATACATAATGTAATATATATTGCAGATATTAAATATGTAAATGTTTATAGTTTATATTATATATATATAATATACACATACACACACACACACACACACACATACACAAAAGGATATGAACTGGGCTATTGTGTGTTTAAGTGATAGTGAATGCTATAAATGTTCTTTTTGCTTATCTCAAACTTGTGGTTTTTCTGTGAACCGTATATATTGCTTTCCATGTATTAAAAAATAAAAAGAACTTCAAAAAGGGAATGTGAAAAACAGATCATAAACAGCAAATCTCAAATATATGCAAATAAATCCACAGGCAAAAAAGTGTTATTGAAATTAATATAAGGGCAACTTGAAGGAGCTAGGCCTTCATTTACAATTTATGATTTTTTAGACATGTCATATACATTAGGTAATATGCCCACCTGTCTTCAATGCACTGTCAACACAGCCCTCGTAGAGCTGCCTCTGCGCCAGTATGAAGAAGTGGTAAGCCTCAGCCCCTCTCCAAGCATTATCTGTGAAACGACTAGTTGTAGACAGAACTTCTTCTTCCAGCAAACCAGCCAAAGCAGAAGTGACCTACAAGTAAAGCAGACCCACATTTTCTGTCAGCACAACCCTAACAATGGTCCTTCCAATAGAGATGATTTCTGAAACTGGTATATCAATACATTAAAATAGCTCAATTAGCAGATTTTATCATTATAAAACCGTCACTACAGACTTAATGTCTCCATTATAATTCACATTTTGTTAAATTGATATGATCAAATTTTTTCTTCAGTTTTATTGAGGTATAATCGACAAATCAAATTGTAAGATATTTAAAGTGTACATCATGGTGATTTGTATACGGATACATTGTGAAAGGACTCTCCTCCCCATAGTAACATCAAATTTTTAAATAGAATTGATTAAACTTTAAGTTAACATAAGGCTCATCTGCGCATTAAAATAATGTATATATTCTAGGAAAGTTTTTAAAACTCACTGATTAGAAAGGATTTACCAAGTAAGGAATTTAAGCAAAGATTACAGATTAGTAAAAATATATAATTTTCAATATTTCCAAGTTGAAATGTCTAAATGTGAGCAGTAATTCCAAATCAGTCATTCCTTTTCCTCATCTCATTTAAGAAAATAAATGCAAACAAGTAGATTAAATGGCCTGTCCATAAAGAGAAGTTTGATAGTTCTTTTTTCCTTAAACACTTCAGATGACTTAATGTTACTTAATGTTCTACCTTACCTCTGAGCTCTTTCCTTTAACTTTTCCTCGTTGGGCATTTTTCATTTGTTCATGGTACTGCTCTATAAGTAAAGCTGATAGTACATAGAGCTTCTTAACACGTAAAGGTTTAGTTCTTTTCTTTGCCTCTTCATCTGCAATCTTTAAACATTTAAAGAATTGGGGGAAAATATTTCTTAATCTATACTTGTACAAATATTATCATTTCTGAAATATGATTCTCTAAAAAAAGGAGGAAAGTCAGTAGGGTGGAATATAAATACCACCCATTTTCTTTTCCATAGTCCTGATAAGTACTTAGTTCTTTCCTTAGTATTTAGCCATTAGAGTTAGAACTCAAAACAATTTTAGAAAATAACAGATGCTGATAAATAATTAAATCAAAATGAAGAAAGCTTTCATAGAATGGCTAGTATTTTATATAACAAAGAGATTTTTAAAATAATGTTCCAAGTACCCAGAGATAAGATGGCTTTAACATGGTACATCCTTCAGAAATTTAAATTTTTTTAAATGATTCGGAGGGAAATTTTTCCTTTGTCATTAAATCGAATGGGAAAAGTATAGACTAGAATGTAAAATTTGCATACATTAATACTGTTACTAGCCATGTTCCCTCCAAATGCATACTATGAAAAGTGTAACGTCGAGATTGGGATTGACATATACACACTAATATGTATAAAACAGATAACTAATAAGAACCTGCTGAATAAAAAAAAAAAGTGATATATAATAAAATAAAAAAAAAAGTGATATATAATAAAATCTTTCTTAAATAAAAAAAACAGTGTAATGTCTTTAAAACTTGCACATTTAAAAGGACTTAAAGTTTTGTTATCATCAGGATTTAAATTCCAGTTAAGGGAATCTGTACTTTATGGTCCCTGAAAATTCTATAATTCTCTGTTAACTTCGGTATTAAGTAAATATAAAACTGCTTAAGCATCAATAAGGTGCTAAAAGTAATAAACAGCCGTTTTACTAAAATGTAATAATACTAAGATAACACATAGTTATAGTAGTAATAAATGAGAGGGATTTTGCTATAACAAATATTTGTTTCTAAAAAATGGAAAATGTGTCCTTGAGTTATAAGAAAACATTGGTAACTAGGACAAGCCAAATACTCACCAAGATTATTACATTACCTTAAACATCAGCTTAGCAGCATCATAAAAGTAACTGGCTTTCCGATAGAGTTCTATGGCGTCAAGAATTTTATTCTTTTCCAATAAATGAGATGCATACCTCGCTAACAGGGAACCAATTTCTTTCATATTATGACTTTTAGCCAATTCAACAGCTTTGTTCCACTGGGGAAAAAATATATATAGCATACAATTACCCAAGCATTTATAGTCAGATATGTCTTAAAATACATACAATAAAGCTTTAAGTTTATACTAATAACTAACACTATATCAAAATAAAAAACTGGTATATGTTTTTAAAAATCACTTCAAATCAGAGCAATTATAAATTTTAGGAGTCAAACATGTCAAAATAATCAAATGATCTAAGACTGATTTGCTTAAGAAGTACATCTAAAAAAGAAAGCATCAAAGTTTATAATCACATTAATCTTATAATTCTAATTTTTCACAAACTATGAGCAAGAAAAAGATACATTTGTTTATAGTAAAAAAAATACACAATTTCAGTTAAGAAAATGTCCTATCAGATTAAACATTTAAAAGTTATTTTTATAAAGCAAATGGAGCTTTATAAAATACTTCAAGAAAATACTTAAAAGAATACATTGATAGTCAACAATTTCAACAATTCTGCATTTTAATTTTAGTTAAATTCCAGCTCTTAAAAATATCAAATATGTGTTTTCTATAAGGGGAAAGGAAAATAGATTTGCCAAAATAAATACTGATAAAGTAACTCAATTCCTTCCTCTTGCAATGACCATTAACTGGTCCTTCTTTGGAAACAAAACCCAACCCTAATAAAATGCAGAAAATTATGAAATTACTTCCAGACAAAAACTGGCCAGACTAAAAGCACAGGGTTTGTTCAGGTTCCCATACTGAGTTAGTTATGAGTGGGTCACCCTTAATGGTAGCATTTCAAGAGGTAAATGTAAATTCCAACATTTTCTCAGTCCTCAACTAAGTAAGAGACTATCTGGCTCCTTTCACAAAATCCATCTCAAGCTCTCCAACCCTTACTGGCAACAGTCTTTAAAGCATCACTATGGTGACTTTAATTTTCAGTTCCTTACTCGGTTGAGATGTACACAGGTATCCACTGCTGCCTTTGGTTGATTACATTTCAGAAACGCAGTCACTGCTTGTTCACACATTCCAGCTCTCACAAACATTTGTGCTATTTCCTGTGGACAAAATAACACTATCGATCTCATAGAACAAGGAAATCACTTATATTTTAACTTATAAAACTCCATAGGGACATAAGAATATTAAATTTTCTGGTGGCTACAGTAATTTTTCTTTTAAATGGACGTAGGGGCAGGGGCTGCAAACCAGAAGAGATGCTAAAACATCACCTCCTATAAAATCTGTGCTTCACTGGCTCAGTGAGCACGGATCTTATTTTCAACCAGGTTCTGAAGATACTGCACTCTTACCCTCTCTCAGTGCAGTAGCTAGTTTACAGAAATACCAAGCTCCAAAACAAACCCCATGCTAGTAAGTAAAAAAAAAACCCTTTAAGGCAATTGATGTTATACTCAATGTCAATCATTAATTAGAGGCTTAAGGGAAACCTGACATTCGCAGGGCTCTCAAATACCTCTATAAAGCAATGCCCCAGACAAGTTGGCCATTCATCAGTTCAGGAAGCTGGACCAAAAACACAGGAGGAGAGCCACCACAACCACCGATCATAGCCCTTGGGCTGCACTTGCCATCTTCAAAATATCACCTTTTTTTCTTTCTTAATATCTAATTGGTCAGAGTTTTCTCTCCCCATCCCTACTCCTAAAATATTTTGGGATATATCATAAAAGTACAATTTTGTACCCAACTATCTTTTTCAAAGTAATGCTTACATTTTCCTGATTATAAAGTAATACATTCTTATGGTAAAAAAAAATTAGAAAATATGAAAAAATAAAGGTACACATAATCTTATTCCCATAAGAAACCTCTCTCTATATTCTGGTGTAATTTCCTAATATCTATGTCCTATGAATATATATGTATATGTGTGTTTGTGAATATATCGTAATCATATTATATATAGTTTTATATCCTGTGTTCCTCACTTAAATATTCTGTACATTTTCCCATATTACTAAAAAGTCCTCCAAAACTTGATTTAAAATTTGCAGTACTACTGAAAATATTTAATTATTTTAAATATTTAATTATTATAGCTATAATTACTTAGTACTTAATCAGTAATATTACTGTTCTGGATACCGTACAGCAACATTTTTTTCTGCATCATCAGACACACCTAACAGGTGACAGTATAATGTCAGATACACAGTCCTTAATCCCAGGGTTGTAAGTAATTTCAGTTTTCCTACTCAAGTAAACATATAAGATTGAGAATAGGGGTGTGTAAAAATGCCATTATTACAGGGATAATTGCTCTAATTCACAATAGAGAAAAGAACTGAATTAACAGAATTCTATACTCATCTATTAAGTAACCGACAAAATTTTGTAGCAGAACCCACAACTGACATACGTCCAGACCCTGCAGTTGAGAGCGACTACCTCTCCAGGTCTTGTACAACTCAGTGATTTACCTTTCTGATAAAACAAATAAAAAACAAGCTCACTTACATTATTCAACAACTAATTTAAAGAGCCTTAAAAAGAAAATTTAGAACAAAGTTATAGAGAACTCTGCTTTTAGTTTCTCTTTTTTTCAACATTAAATCCTTTATTGTTAATATAACCAAATAAAAGTCAAGCTATCTTGACTTTTATTGCTAATATAAACTAATAAAAGTTTATTGTGAACCTAATAAAAGTTTAAGCTATCTTAAACTTTTCTTATAGCAAATTTCAAACATACATACGCACACACTACTCCCCAGACCCACCTCAAATCATTTTGAAGCGAATCTCTGACAACATGTCATTTCATCTGTAAATATTTCATGTGTTCAGCTAATTTTTTAAAGCAAGTTTACAAAACTGACAAGCCTACACAAGACTGTGATCATGTTAAAATAGTAGGAAGATGACTGATTTCTTCCTCTCCAGTTTCAAGCATTCTGTAATACTGGTAAATTGTTTTAATAACTAAAGCATCATTCCATGCCTAAGAAACTGTAAAGTTTTAGTTAATTTTTAACTTTCTCTATTGCAGAGGATATTTCCAGACTACGACATAAAAACCTTATAAAGTAACCTAACAACTCCAAAAACTGAAATTTATAATACCTACTGGAAGCAACTTGTGGTTTTCTGGAAGTGAATTGGCAAGATTCTCCAATCCCTCATAATCCTCTAACATATAATAACACTCAGCTAAGCGTTCCTGGTTCCGGCCTTGTACATAATATTGTACAGCATTCAACCTATGGAAAGAAAAAAAAAAAACCTTTTAAAACTAATGTGAATCTCCTCATAAATAAGCACATTTACTAAAAATGTTCTTTCATTAGAATGCCAGCACTAGTATTATTCTAATCATCTTTAGTTACAGAATGTCTTTGAAGCATATAAATTGAACAAAAAACAAAACTAAAGACTGCATAGCATATTTTAGTTACAACATTCTTTGAATGTTCTTAAGAAATATGTTTTAATCTGATATACAGTTGTATTTCCAAACACTGACATAAATAAATAAGCATACTGATCAAAATAACAAGAATAAAAGTCAATGATTTCTGAAAATAATCTATAATAACAAAAGAAAACATAAACTGTGGCCTCAAACAGTAGAAAGCTACCTGGACCTACAGTATAAGTCTTCTGGGTTTTGAAACTCCAAAGTCTTACAGTGCTTACCTGACAGCTCGAAGGATCTCTTGCTCCTCAATGTGAATCCAGAGCTATGTGAATTTTGGGATCTGGAAGGATGGTCTTCATTTCCCTAGCATTATTTCATAGGGAAGTACTCAGGCAGCTACAATTTTAAGTGCCGAATGAACGGATGAGGGGGTCCCGATAGGTTACCTACCACTTTTGCCGATCAGCAAAGTAGTCTCCGATGGCATTGTGGGCTTGTTCAAGGAGACTGTCATCCGCATCACCAGATCCAGTTTTCAGGAGTTGGAGTACTCGAAACCAATCTCCCAACTTCAGCCGGAGGCCAATAGCCAGATCTCTACAAAAAATGACATTCATTCATTCATTCATTCAACAAGTATCTATCAAGCGCCTACTATGTGCTAGGTTCAATTCTAGGGTACTGAGAATACACAACAATGAAGAGACAGAGAAGGTAACTCCAAACATTTTAGAAATTTAGCCTCACCAGGTAAGAGGCAATGGAGAGAACCTGCAGAAGGAAAGAGGAAACAATTTCCTGCCTCTTATTTTCCTAGACTTTCAATTTACTTGGCAAAATAATGACTTAAATAATAATCACTTCATTTCATCAATTTCTTAAGACATAATCAGACTTATTTCATGTTTACATGTTTGGTTTTATATTTCTTTTCAGGGCTTGAGTTGTATTAGCAACCTCCTGAAAGTACAAATAATAAAAATTAGATATAATGTTCACAGCTGAAATGAAGTTCATACAGTATTTTATATAAATAAAAATGAAATATAAAGAATAAACCTCAATCTCTAAATACCTTTGATTTTTATTTCATGCTCCTTGACAACTGAAAATTAAATAATGGCCTAAACCAAAAAAGAGAACCCAAATAATGAGTGGTGTAATAAATGATAAAGCCTCCAGTCTCTGCAGTCATATGAATTTTTTTCCTACCAAGTGAAAAAACTCTCCCATGGCCAGTCATTAATATTACATAAAAACAGAGAAGAAAGCTGCCCCCAAATTACAATGCATAAATTAATGAAAGTCATGTAGACTATCTAGGTTGTAATCGAAACTGAAATTATTTTCTGAAAGAGATGGTATGATACATTTAGTCTATTTTACAATCCTCATTTGTGGAAAAAAAAAAAAAATCACAAATTCTGTTAGTAGTCCGGATGCCTGCACCTTTATCACTTACCTTCTGTCCATATCGAGATACGTCCTTTCAGCCTCTTCGAACCTGCCGAAGTAGGCAGCCACCTCCGCCTGCTTCAAGGACTCACTCTGCAGGTTACCCAGGCGCTTCACAAACTTAATGCCTTGGTAATCTTTGCAACGCACAAACGCTTGCTCTGCAGTGTGCAAATTCAGTTTCTGAAGAGCTGCTTCAGCCAGTAGGCGCCTTTATTAAAAAGAGAAACAGAAAAGCCGATGGCGAGTTAAGGATAAACAAGTCTTGAATCAGAATTCAATTATTACACCTATTGTTTCTAGTGAAACATGGTGGACAGTGATTATTTTAATACATTTATACGTTTCATATAATATCATGCTTATGTTGAATACTTCCGAATCTAAAATACATTTCTAAATTTTAAAAAGAAGAATAAGAACAGAAGCCTATTCCCATCAGGAGCCTAGTATGAGAGCAGGGGACGACAGAGCTGAGACTTTACGCCTGCAAATTTGAGAGGTTTTATTTATTTATTTTTAAATACCAAAGTCGGGGGTGTGGATTATCCTCTATGAATTGAGATGCATCCTCAATTCCAACCTTCTCAATCAGTGCTCGGCTATCTCTCAGGGACCGAATCTCAAAGTTAATGATATAATCCTTGTTTGGATATTCTGGATTCTAAAAGTAAAGATGAAAAGAAAGAAATTCAAATAGTTGCCTTTAGAGTATGTAATTTTTTTTACAGTAAAAACAGCAAACAAATAAACAACTGCATCATATTATGAGCAAAACTGGGAAAAAGAGAAATTGCCATGTGTGGGTCTTTTGAATTATCTGGAAAACACCCACAGTCCACAGGTGAAGTCCCTCCGGAGGCAATCAGGGGAAAAAGGGACAGTCGTCAAAGGGGTCCCTTACAATCATGCAGCCTTGTCTCCCTCGGCTCAAAATGTCTTTCCCCAGGAGCTACTCTCTTCCCGTCCCAAGTGCCGCCAGCCTCCACTGGAGCAGAAAACACCATGTGCAGGGCCTCTACCCCTCACTCCTTAATCTACTCTTTCTTTCTATTATTGAAAAAAAAAATTATAAACAGCAGTTGCTCTGACGGTGGGTATGGACAGATTTACTGGGAAGAGGCATGTGGGAACTTTCTAGCATGATAGTAATGTTCTGAATCTTGACAGGGGTTTGAATTGCACAACTGTATGCATTTGTCATAACTCACTGACTGGTACACTTAAGATCTGTGCATTTCATTGTATGCAAATTTTATTTCAAGTGAAAGAAAACTATAAGCAAATACTGAACTTGAATTAGTAAACTTTAATTAATGATATGCATGCTAAAGTGGATATGTACTAACTATGAAATATATTAAAAAACAGGACTGATTAATGGACAGCTAGAGAGCTGGACAGAAATATGACACAGCAAGGATAGTAAAATGCTAAATAGAATTTAAGTGCTGCCCACATGCTGTTGGGCAGCAAACTAATTTTTTTTTTAAAAAAAAGAAAAAGGGCTGGTTTTCATCACTACTTTCCTTTTATAATTTAGCAGCCTGACAAAGAAAAAAAAAATTTTAAGGCCAGTCTTGCAGGAAAGAACTAGCTAACAGCCAGAGAAAGAAAACAAACAGTTATAACGAACTCACCGATATTCTATATATTCTAAGTAAGGAAAAAGTGAAGCATACAAGAAACTTAGATCCCCCATGTGTAAAGGAGTAGTAGCTCCCATGGACCAGAGTTCTCTGAAAAGGTTAACTGAGCCACACACACCCCTTCCCCACCCTGCAACTGAACCCCTGTATCTAGAAACTGAAAAGTTCTTAGGGAACTACCGTACAAAGTAGAATGGAAACAGCATGAGGTTTGGACTCAAACAGTCCTTAGCTCAAATCCTAATTCCATCCCTTGCTGGTTATGTGGCAGCTCTTTCTAGAACCTGCCCTACCCCACTCCCTACCCACCCAGGAAGCCAGGGCCATCTTCCCCAAATATAAACCTAATCATATCATTCTCCTGCATTACTCCACCACCGACTCCAGGATCAAGTCCAAACTCCACAGCAAGGCATACGAGGTCACTTATGACCTGGGCCCCCTACCCCATTACCTCTCCCCAGCCTCATTTCTGCCAGCACTACAGTTACATACACCAGCTTTGAAGCCAGAAAGCTTGGAGTCAAACCATGCTTTTGCCTACTGCTAACCGGTTATCACTGGCAAATCAGCTTATTTCTCCAAGCCTCAGATTCTTCCTCTGAAAAAATGGAATAGTAATCCAACTTACTTCCTAGCATTGGGAGGATTAAGTGAGATAACACATATCAAACCCTGAGCACAATGCCTAGCCATGTTATTCACATTATTCACTGTCTCAGAACTGACCCAACGCTCTCTGGCTTCAGACCTTTGAAGAGATACACCTACTGACTGAAACACAGCACCCCTGCCTCTCTTCCAGTTGCTGAAGTTCTTGTCTATCTCCCCAGCTCCTCTACTTGAAGCCAGGAACTGTCTTACTGGCTCTCAATAAATATTTGCTGAGTCAATGAACAGATGAACTTTGGGTAAATCATTTTCAGCCACTAAGAGCCTTCCTCACCTAAAAATGAGGTCTGTGTAATATCTACCAGGTACAGCTGTAATCACAAACAAACATCTCATACAAAGGAACTTTAGTGAACGTTAATTCCCGTCCTTTTCCTTCTGCACTCCCTTCTTCTCTAGTCCTCCAAGAAATTTCTCATGTTATTTCTTTTTCCTATTTTATTGAAATATAATTGGCATGTAACATTGTATTAGTTTTAGGTGTACAACACTCATGTTGTTTCTTAAAACTGTATGCTCGAAGGAATCCACAGTTCAGCTAAATATTTCCTGGGTCAACAAGACCTCAGAGGGAACTAAGGTATGACAATATTCTTTTCTTTACGGCTTTGCATGTAGTAAGTCAGACAGATAACAAAACTGTCACACAGAACCTGGTTTTCCCTCACAGTTTAACAACGCCTGCCAGTAAACCGGGCAACAGTACTTAGTTATTCTTTATCCGAGTATTAGATATGCATAAAATGTGTATCAAGAATTTTAAAGTACATCTAACCAGTTTAAATATGTGTTTTTAAAAATTCTTCATAAAAGTCAATATAATCATCAGAGCAACACATCACAGGCATTTTTAAGCATTCCAGAATTTAAGGCAATCAGCAACTATGAGTCTTTCTTGAAAAAAATTATGATGAAATCCAGCCAACTAAAAAATTAATCAAAATTAAGAACTCATGTACAGAGAAAATGTAGAAAAAGACCGGTAAAAGCTTTCATTTAAATATAAGACTACATATGTGGAAAATTAGGGTTACAAAACAAAATGTAAATGTTCTAAATCCTGACAACATAAAAATAACAATGTGCCTAACAAAAAGAAGAGAGAAAGAGGGAGAAAATGTAAAAACACCATCTTTTAGAGTGGACAATCAATACTATTAAAAATTCAGATGTCGTTTAAAAGCAATAACCTCTTAGTTTTTCAGTTTTTTTCTTAACCCAGAAAAACTGTATCATTTGTGGTAAAAAAAAATTAATGTTCTACAATTCCTTCAGATTCACTGTCACATTATTGAATTAAAATTAAACACTAAACAAGTAAATTGTACAGTGATGTCATTTTTATAAAATTACTTCTGTTTATTTATCTAATCTATCAAATCTATCTTTCTACATACTGGTTACAGCTATACGGAATAATGTTCTGATGTTTATCTAATGTTAATCATTAAGAGACCTAGATTGTAACAGAACTTCAGACCTTCCTTTTTGACTTTGACTGCTGATAGCTTTTAAGCCTCACCCTTCCCCCTTCCCCTTCTGCCTCACATCTGGGCAAGATGATAAGAAAGTATAAGTGTTCCATCCTTTGGTGACGCAGGAGTTTCAAACCACACATATCTCTACCTACCCATGGGAACCCTCACCCTAGGCCCACCCTCTAACTGCCCAAAAAACCCAAGCCAGTCTCCTTTCCCTGCTCTCAAACCAATTTTGGAGCAGCTTGGGAAGCCTATCCTTTCTCCCCTAAAAACTCATTAAGTTTGTAAGACCGTTTCACACCCTTTTGGTGTATCTGTGGTGTCATCACTCTTTACATGCAAACCAAATTTTGGGTGGGGGCCATTCCTGCTGCGGCAGGGTGGTCATGACACAGAAAACAAAAGGTTCCCAAGAAAAGACCTGCAATTTACATGTCAAACCAAAATATGAAAACATGTTACAAAAGGCAACTAACTTCTGGAAATTTAGAGTTGATTTTTTTTTTTTTTTTTTTTTTTTGCGGTATGCGGGCCTCTCACTG
>NC_041225.1:39961057-39983590 GCF_002837175.3 Physeter macrocephalus
GCTCCGGACGCGCAGGCTCAGCGGCCATGGCTCACGGGCCCAGCCGCTCCGCGGCATGTGGGATCTTCCCGGACCGGGGCACGAACCCGTGGCCCCTACATCGGCAGGCGGACTCTCAACCACTGCGCCACTAGGGAAGCCCAACTTCTGGAAATTTAAAATCCACTATTCCAATTCCAAAAAACATATGTAGTACACAGAAAAATAAATATTTTGGATAAAAGGAAGGTAAACTTTCAATACATTCTTAGAGTAAAAAATTTTCAAAGAACGTTCAATGAAGGCCAAAGTAGGGATTCAAAAATCATCTGGAATTCCTTATCTGGAATTAGAAATAGATTATTTTATAAAACCTGAAAAATAAAATAGGAGAACAGTGGACCTCCAAATAAAAAAGTTACACAAATATCCTAGGACAAGAGAAAGACTACAGAAAATTATCAAATATTTCTTCAGTATCTCTGTTATTAATATAAAAATAATGAAAACAACTAACTACCATTTATGAGCTCTCAGTCATAGCACTGGGCTGTTTTTCACTCATTATCTTATAAAATAACAATCCTGTAAGACAGGTACTATTACTAGCCACATTTTATAGAGGTAAAAACAGGCTCATAAACAGGAAAGGAAAAATGAAACTTTAAAAGATGTATAAGTGACAGAGCAGGGCTGGAACTCCTCAATGCATACTCCTAACCAGGACACTACACTGCCTGGTACAAAAATGAATCCCAGTCAAGCCAGCGACAGAAATATAATTGTTTTTTAATAAGAATTACCTTTAATATCTCATCCAAAAGAACAGATTTAATTTCTAAATCCTCAAAATTACAAATATATCCAGAAGACTGAATGGGTTCCTTTAAAGACAAAAACAAATGTTATGTTTAACTGTACAAAATTTTCCTTCTTTACTATATCATGATTTTAACTTTTATTATCAAAATTTTCAAAACAACAAAAAAGGAGAATGTCATTAACACCCATATACACATCATCTAAATAATTATTAACATTTTAGAAATATGCTTCAGTCAATTTTTTGGCTAAGGTATTTTAAAGTAAAGTAAATTTAGACATGACATTTCACCCCTAACTATTTCGTATCTCTAAAACATAAGGATGTTCTCTTACATGGCCCCATTACTATTATCACACCTTAACGTAATCAGTATTAATTCCCTAATAGGATCCAGTGTCAGTTCAAATTTTCTGAATTAATCCAAAAATGGTTTATACAGTTTGATAATTCTTATTAATTCCATGCAACATTAAATTTAATTCTTAATGAAATTGACAAACACTATATTTGTATCTAAGTACATATATCAAAGTCCCATACCATACTGAAAAGTATGTCCTCTCTAACATTAGCCGGAGGGCATCCTTAATAGATTCATTTCCTACATAAGAAGATTTAATTTGCCAACATGGAAACACATGAGCCTGCTATATGTCTGTTTCTTGTCCTAGTGTTATACAGGCTTGTAGAAATAAAGTATGGTAAATGCATATTATAATGTAAAGTAGATGTCCTAAATCCCTAGTAAAAGAAATACACTCCCAATATACTTAATACCTCCAAGAACACTGTAAAAATAATAGGATAACGTTGCCTGATAATGAACATAACTCCAGAATGCAATTTTTAAAAATATGTGAGTGATGTCATAGTGAAATAGAAAGTAACCTAAATCCAAATGAAATAACATATCAAATTTATAACTCTGAAAGTTAGTGCTTCATATATAATAGAAACTACAAAAATTATTATCATGGGAAGACACTAAAAAGATGAAAATAAGAAGTAAATATTGAATCATATTTAGTTTGCATTTAATATGTCTAAGTTTAATAATGAGGCTCTTGTAGGCACATTATATGTGTTTATTGGGTTTTTAAATGTATATTTTCTTTAAAAAGTAGAAATTGACTAAAATTATATGAGAAAATTTTATAAAATCCCTAAATTTCCTCAAAAAAATTATATTACATATAGGCAAACTGTATGCTTTTATGAACAGAAAAAATCAGAATAAAATTTAATTCACAAAAAAAGCACATGTAATGAAATATTTCTTATAAATTATAGGGGCCTTTCATATACTTTATTTTGGTACTACATGTAAACTAAGTGTACCCTTATAAAAAAGTTAATCACTAGAAAATTTTTTATTTTTAGCTAGATAATTTAACAAAGCAAGAGGGTCAAAAGATAAAGTCATAAAAGATGATCTGTGGATAAAAAATAATACCAAAAACAAAGAGAAAAGGAGAAATAGAAGGATAAGGAGAGAGATCGGGCAGCACCAAGATGGCACAGGGAGACCCTGAGCTCAGTTCCTCCCACAAACACACCAAAACTACACCTACATATAGAACAGCTCTCTGTGAGGATGACTTGAAGACTAGCAGAATGGCTCTTCTACAACCAAGGCTGCAGAAAGAAAAAACACACCGAGTCTGGTAGGAGGGGAGGGGAAGTGATCTAGCCAAGACCCACACCCCTAGCAGGCAACCTAGAGACGGAAGGGCTTATCACAAGCATGGGGATCTTCCCTCAGGAGCAAGGGGTTCACAGCCCACACTGAGCACCCCAGCCCTGGGGTCCAGCTCTGGAAAGACAAGCTCCCTTGGCTGATTTTTAAAACCAGTGGGGCTTACCAGAGGGCTGTAAGAAACTGAGACTCTGCTCTTAAAGGATGCAAGCACAGTCTTGTTTGCAGAGGCAGCAGATTGAAAAGTGCCTGGAACCCTGACCCGCCTGCCAAGACTGCACCAGCACAGTCTCCCAGCCTGCACTGGGCTGCAGCTCTAGCACCCCCCACAGAGGTGACAACCACCAATGCACCACGGGAGAACACACAGCATGCACTGGGCCCTGGCTGTAGCCCTTCCGGCTCCGCTCCAGCCCCACCTTCTGCCAAGGCAGCAGCCCCAGAAAGCCCCGGGAGAAGCCCCCACCTGTGCTGGGTTCCAGTTCTAGCCCCCTACTCCCCTCCCCAGCTCCAGCCCATCTATCCAAGGCAACGGCTCCAGCACACCCTAGAAAAAGTCCCGGCCTACACTCACTTCAGAAGCAGCTCTCCTACCAAAGCCACTGGGCACACACAGACTGCATACAGATGTTCTCACATAAGGACACACCTTAAAGGATGGGACAGGTAATTGTTTCACCTAATTTCATAGAGACAAAAAGAGAAAGTAAAACAAAATGAGAAGATAGAGGAATATGTTCCAAATGAAAGAACAACATAAAATCCCAGGGAAAAACCCTCATGAAACAGAAATAAGTAATTTACCTGATAAAAGAGTTCAAAACAATGGTCTTAAGCGTGCTCACCGAACGTGGGAAAAGAATAGAGGAAGACAGTGAGAACTTCAACAAAGAATTAGAAAATATGAAAAAGAACCAATCAGAACTGAAGAATGCAATAACTGAAATGAAAACTACAGGAGAAGGAATCAACAACAGATTAGATGATATAGAAGTATGCATGAGCGACCTGGAAGACAGAATAGTGAAAATCACCAAGAAATAAGAAAATATAGGAAGGGAAAAAAAACTCACTGGTAAAGGCAAATATATAGTATAGGCAGTGGATCAATCACTTTAAAAAGCTAGTATGAAGGTTAAAAAACAAAACATTGTAAAATCAACTATAACTACAATAAACAGTTAAGGGATAGACATAAATATGTAAAATATCCAAAACATAAAACGTGGGGGGGTGAAAAAATGTAGAGCTTTCAAAGTGCAATTGAACTTAAATGACTATCAGTTTAAAACAAATAGATATATGGACATATAAATATAGATATAGATATAGAAATGTCATATATATGAACTTCATGGCAGCCACAAACCAAAAACCTACAATAGGTACACAAAAACAAAGAGACAGGAACCCAAATATAACACTAAAGAAGATCATCAGACCAAAAGGAAAGAGACTAAAAGAAGAAGTAAAGAACAGAGAAGAAATACAGAAACAACCAGAAAACAAGTAACAAAATGGCAATAAGTACCGTACATATCTATCAATAATCACTTTAACTGTAAATGGATTAAATGCTCTAATCGAAAGACATAGTGTGGCTGAATGGATTTAAAAAACAAGACCCATCTATATGCTGCCTACAAGAGACTCACTTCAGAGCTAAAGACACACACAGACTGAAAGTGAAAGGATGGGAAAAGATATTACATGCATAAAAATGAAAAGACAGCTGGGGTAGCAATACTCATATCTGACAAAATAAACTTTAAAACAAAGAAGAGGACTTTAAATCAAGAAGAGGATATGACATTCATAAAGATATATGCACCTAACATAGGATCACCTAAATGTATAAAGCAAATATTAACAGACATAAAGGGAGAAATTGACAGTAATACAATAATATTAGGGAACTTTATTCCCTACTTACATCAATGGAAAGATCATCCAGACAGAAAATCAATTAGAAAACAGTGGCCTTAAATGACATATTAGACCAAATGGACTTAATAGATATCTACAGGACACAAACACAGCAGAATATACATTCTTTTCAAGTGTTCACGGAACATTCTCCAGGATAGATCACGTGCCAGGCCATAAATCAACTGTCAATAAATTTTAGAAGACTGAAAAGATATCAAGCATCTCTTCTGACCACAACAGTATAAAACCAGAAATCAATTATAGTAAGAAAACTGGAAAAAAAACAAACACATGGAAACTAAACAACATCTAAACTAAACTAAAAAAATCAATGGGTCAACAAAGAAATCGAAGAATCAGTACCTTCAGAGGGTCACTGGAGATGAAAATGATCAAGCAGGGAATATCAACATTAAATACCCATTTCCTAATTCTCAAGGAAAATATGCTTTATCAATGAATTAGAATTTTGCACACAAAGGGCACCCTTTTCTCACACATAATCTGAAGAAAGGTCTACAATTTAAGGAAAGGTATGAAACTAGAATTCATAATAACACTCAAACGTATAAAAATGTATTCAGTATTAACCATCAAACAACAGTTTATCTCCTGAATAATAACACAGAATACTATGTCCTAAAGGAGTTCTAGTAAGTTCAGTTTTGAAGAGTATGACCTCACATGCTAGAGGAGGGACTAGCAGAGTAACTAACCAAACAGGGACCACAGGCAGGGTCCTCATGAATGAAAAGAACAGCACACCATGGTTTATAAAGAAATCCAGTCAATGGTAATGTTATAAGAAATTCACCAACCTCTAAATCTAATAGAAATTGAAGTACTTGCCAAGCCAGACAACAAACTCCAAAAATAAATAAATAAAAGGTTGTTCTTTTAAAACTACTTAAGAAACACTTTCCACCAGGCAAAGATTGCCCCTTGGTGCTAGACTGACCATGTGTGCTACACACACATTATGAACAGCCAGGCATAATCCTCTCACTTCCCCAGGCATATGATTCTGGAATTAATACAAGTAGGGCTGAGGATGGAAAAAGGACCCTAACACTCAAAAAGTATTTTACTTCCATCCTCAAGTTTATCCCATGGTTACCTGTCAAATTTCCACACTTGTTTTGTACCAAGGGTCAAATTTTCTTTGAACCCTTGAAAGAAGTCCATGCTTACATAGGTCAAATGCAGCAGCCCTGAATGCCCTTCCTTTGAGCCATTACTCAGGGCCTGAAAATTACAAAGATCCTTAAGACTCCTAAAAGCTTTAACAAAGCCTTTGAGAACAATTTACATCAGGTCATTGACCAACCCAAAGATCCTGAGTAGGGCTCTAACGGGGAAATGTAAAAATAATTTAGGATATTAAAGATGTTTAGTTTACCACTAAATAATTACAGAAGATCTTCAGTAGCTCAGGGGACCCAGCACGTAATTTCTTCCCAAGAAGGAAACTACAGGTCCAAACAAACATCAATTAATGACCTAAAGCATTTATCAAGTCATCTCTTATTATTTCCACTAGTGGAGTATAACAGGAGTATTGAAAATTCCAAATTGAAAATCCACTGATAATTCAAAAATTGTTTAAAAGATTTATCTTCTTAATGATGTTTTGATTAGGCTACCACTCAAATTATTTTGAATTCCCAAACACAACAGCTAACAGCTGATACACAGCAGACTGACAGGAAAATTCTGAGCCTAAAAATCAGCTGATGTGAGCCACAAGTAGAAAATAAAAATATAACTTTAAAATCAGTGAGAAAGCAGCTTTCTGACATCCCAGAGAGAGCAGATTATTATCACAGTCCACATTTGCCTGTTCATAAGATGAGCAGGATAAGAAAGAACATGAATTACTAGGTGATAAAGTTCATGTAAATATACATAAGACAAAGGTAAGCACAGAATAAGCACAGAACAGGCAAAAGAGAATGAAAGGGCAAGGCAATTCCAAAACCACATTTTTGTGGCTGGTTGTTTTAAGCAATTTTGGTAAATAAGACTACTTTATTTGTTTTAAACTTTGACAAGGAAAGAAATAAAGACTATATAGTTAGCGAGCATGGTTCCATGTTTTAAAAAGAATAGATAAATGCTTAGGAAGTGCCTTTCAGTAAAAGTGGAGAATATTTAAAGGATAAATATTAATCCCACTTAAGACCAAATATTTTTAAATTCCACAGAAATGTTTCTATTTATTTTCAGAATTCATGTAGCCAACACCAACAAACTTCTTGAAGAAACAAAGGGGAAATGTCCAGGTTTTGGTATTTGGCTCATTATTTATGTACCGTTAATGCTCATTTCTTGTTTTTACCTCAGGATCCAAGTTTCTGAAAACATACATTCTTGTCTTCTCCATCATTGCAAACAAATCAGGATTATCTTTGGCCCACTTCATATCCCAGACATCTTTTCGCTCCAATTTTAACAACTCGCCAATAACTTGCTGTCCTGTGCTGTCTGTTACCCGAGCATCCAAGTCAAAGAAGGTCAGAACTCCTGAGATGTCTATGATAGCAAGACGACTACAAATAATGAAATTGGAGAAGGGGAAAAAAATTGTAAAAGTACTATCTGCGTTCATGAATATAATTACTTATCACCATTCTTCAAAATAAGTTCATCAGAACCCGGGAATAAGGTAGAAATGGCTTTAAATAAATAACTGGCTTTAAACTAACATTTATAAATTTGATAGAAGACATGGGCTGCTTTCCATTTTGCTTCCTTGTGAAAAAAGTATCCAAAGGGATTAACGCATCCGGTATGCAAAGAATTTTTTAAAAATTACACTAGAATTTCTATATTTTGCCCAATGAGAGAAAGACATCTAGACCCAGTATAGTAAATATAATATTTAAATACAAATATACTATAGTAAAACCACACTGAACTGTAAGACAAGTTTAAAACAAACACAAGTCTTTGCATTTATTACATAAATACCAACAATCCCAATGGATGACTTCTAAGTCTAACATGTACGTGAGGAAAGTTTTCAGACTTACCTGGAGTTGCAATTCAAGGATAACTGGTAGGCTCGACAATTAAGGGAGTATTTTTGAATCAAACCAACATTAGGAAGACTGTATCTCTGAATGGTGCCAGATTCACGACTCTACAGAAAATATTTTTGATTACTAAAGCATATTTACCATAATAATATTATAATTACAACTACAGGTCTCTCTATATGTTCATACATTTGTTTCAAAACCAAAGTGAAGGTGTCATAGTGAATTCTCAGCTCTGATCCTGATCATGTTCTGAGTACAAATTTACCTCATAATTTAATTAAAACCTTTTTAAAGTGGCTGAAGGTGGTCTAATTTTTTTTTCATGCAATATTCAAGAAAGAAGTCGGAAACCTAGCTCTACACAAAGTCTTACATCACAAGGAAGATGTATCTAGGGTTATTTACAGTTGTCTAGGTTAACATTCCGGGTACAGTAAAGGCTAAAATATAAAGCACTTATTGAACTAAATTTCATATATGTGAAAAATCACTATAAGATCACCATAGGAAATAGCTGTTACTGAAAGTCTATGTTTTTATCCTATAGCCATCTATGTGATACCAGTTTGTGGCAAAGGGAGATGATCAGAAAGCAGTGATACAATGAGTACTAGTTTAAATGTGCTTAAAAATAAAACAGAATATAAGTTTCTATGCAACTCTGTGCAAGCCTTAAGGCTGACAGATCAAGAGTTAGAGCAACAGACAGGAGAGAGCTGTGATTTTCAAACCCTGCTGTGCCTCCGGCCATAGCCATGGGGAAAGAGCAGAAGGCTGCACTCAGCCCATCATTCCCTATCCCCTTTCTAATGGGAGTAGCTCTGCCCTCCCAGCATGCTTCTCCAGAGAGGCCTATCAGAAAGGCTGGGGAGGGCAAGAGAGGGGTGAGGAGGGCGGATATTTTTTAATGTACAAAAAGGAGGTATAGGCTTTAAAAGATTATATTGAAGTACACAATAAGATTTTGGTTTTGAAAAAGTGGGTCCTGTGGCTTTAAAAGTTTGAAAAAGGCATGGTTCTAAAAGCTGTTTATATTTCAACAGTGGAAAGTTTTAAACGCAGAAGATACCTTTTCCATTAAAATTTTTGGCTGGTATTAAACTATTTGAGTGTCTCTTATAGGTAGACTCTCATTTAGGAATTAAGTCAATTTTTGTGACGGATTTGACTTGCATGTTTTTTTATTTTTCCTGCAAATGTCAGAAACACAACTAACACAACCAAAAACCTGCTGTATAGCAAAGAATCTAAAAAGAAAACAAGAGACTCCACAGACCTGACTGTAAGACAAACTGCCTTAAGACATATACCAAATTTATTTGGTGAGGAAAAATGAATACTATGTTCTTAAGATTTTTTTCCCCCATAAACTTAGCTAATGTCTAAAGAATGTAACTAGAACTGGAAATATACACACGCAAGGATCTATTTACATAATTTGAATTTAATGACTCTACCAGCATTACTATATTAAACATTTATTTCTAAAATTAATATTTTCAAATGTCAGAGCTCAAGAAAAGGCACAACAACATTGATGCATTGATTTTATTTGAAAAATTCAGCAAAAATTTGCCACAGGCTTCTTTATTTTACTGGCTACCAAGCACAGCTACCTCTTCATTCTAATTCTTATGGAAGCAGCCGAGCCAAAGCACTTTCTCCAATTTGAAAAAGCAGGCCACATAGAGGAGGAAACTTTCCAAGACCTACTACCATCATCCATCTGTCCACATCTGCCAACCTTTACAGGGCTCATTCAACCCAGCCTCAAACTCTCCCCAGCTGGCCACGATTCTACCGCTTTCACAAAGTTATTTTTGGCAAATGATTAACAATTTGTGAGGCAATCTTTAAAACTTTCTTATTTCTTTTGTTGGACTTAGTAAAACTTGAGGTGCCCGCAAGATGATATTCAAATCCAAAACATGTTGCTTTATTCTATTTTTAACAAGTTAAACGATTATTATTCATAGAATAAGTTTTTCTTTTAACAACTTACCACAATCAATGTCTTATCAGATGCAGTTATGGCACAAATTGGATCCCTTGTGCCCTAAAATAAATCAGCGTTACTCTTTAACAAATATTTATTGACTGGCTAATCTGGTACAAAGTAGTATACAATTCACTAAGAAGAATACTGTAACTATATATTTATTAATTTAACCAACATTTACTTACTGAGCACCCACTATATGCCAGACATTGAACTAAGCACTGGAGATACTCGGATAAAATCTTTGCCCTCGGGGATTACTCAGAAGTCTACTGGGAAAGACAGTGGAACCAACACCTAATGACAGTACAGTATGATCAGAGGAGAGGTAAATCACAGGAGTTATAAGTGCACAGAGGGAGGAGCATAAACTTATACCAAAATGGGAAGAGAGACAAAAACTTGAGCTTAGCTGTAAAAGATGAACATTCAGCAAAAGGACCAGCGCGTGCCAAAATAAAGAAGGGGGCAAATGGCATGGCACTGCTACAACCTGGATGGATTATTTTTTTAAGCCAGTCTCAAAAGATGACATGCTATTACATGCTATATGATTCCATTCGTAAAACATTCTCAGAGTGACAAAACTGTAGAGATGGAAACAGATGAGTGATTGCCAGAGGACAAGGATGGGGGTAGAGAGTGGGTGTGAAAATGAAGAAGTAGCACGAGGCAATTCCTTTATGGTGATGAAGTTACGTAAAACTACATGTAAAAACTAGTGAAAACTGAATAGGAATTGGGTCGTAGTCTAGTTCACAGCATCATTACCAATGTCAATTCCCTGATTTTGATATTACACTATAGTTATGTAAGATGTCACCACTGAGGGAAGCTGGGTAAAGAGGTTCTATGTGCTATTTTTGCAACTTCCTGTGAGCCTATGATCATGTCAAAATAAACTATTTTTCAAAATCAAAAGAAGAAAAAACAGATCTAGAAAAATTTGAATTAGAATAGAAATTTTTAAAAGAATTACCAGAATAAAACGCTATTCGTTGGAAACAAATTTTTTTCAGGTCTCAGAATAAAATTACAGTATTTCCAAATCTATGGATATTAACATTTGCTGGCAATAATAAAATCACCTACTTGAATGGCTTTACTATAATCAAGCACACCATCCACTGATCCAGAAGGAGTATCATCAACATGATAAATTCTGAAAAAAAAATTTTAATTTCAATGATAGTATAAGTAAGGTTTATACTATTTCATGATCTCTAGAACAATTAAAAGATTAGATGACACCGATGAATACTGTTATTTAATATTACTGTCCTGATTATTTTAAAGAGTTCTTGACACAGCTCAATCTTACAAAGGCAGAAACTACCTACCATGTGTTTACTAGTTATGCAAGTGCCGTGTTCCTGAGAGCTATGCCAAAAATATATCTGGACACTGAATCATACATTTCCAATGAATTTCGGTAAGCCCCAAGAGATATCTTCCCTTACTCTCCCAATGAACATCAGTCAGGAACAACTTCTAAAGCACCAAGTTTCTCTGTTGTTTCTCCATAATTTCCCTTCTGACGATATGCTTAATAAAGGTAAAACTTAAGTGTACTTGGGAAGCTCTAATTAATGGAATTCTTGTTCTGAAGTAAAGAACCCTCCCCTATGCCTACTGTGTTATGAAGATGCACCACTTCTGGTGTACCATCTCTCGGATACCTTTACTGTAACACTTATTCACACCACAGTATTGCTGCTAGTTTCCTTGTCTCTCCCACTAGACGGTGATTTTCCTAGAGGCAAAGACTACATCTCCAGTGCCTGCCACACATTGTCAGGCGCTCTATAATGTCTGCGGAAGAAAACATTAGAATGAATGGAGGTGAACAGAGAAGACACATCATTGAATAGCTATGAGGCCCTGGGCAAGTTATTTAACTTCTCTGAACCTCAAATTCTTCATCTTTAAAAGAAGGCTAACAAGTCCCCCTTTGCAGGGTTTTTGAAAGGCATAAATAAAATGATGTTTGCAAAGCACATATGCACAGAGCCTGATACATAAAAGGAGTTCAAGACGTTGCAGCTGTAGTATAATCACAGGAAAATTAAGCCATTTTCCATCTTTAAAATATCATGAAATTTTATCATTGTTAAATTGAAATCATATTTGTACTTTCACCAATATAATAAGGAGATCAAATGTTAAATAAATTTTAAAGAAATGTATTAAATACAGAAAGGTATACTAATTTAGAGGTACCATGTTTCTGCTTTCTAATACATTTTTATTAAGTACATACAGTCAATATTTCTACTTAGTTATCACAAAATAAAAGTCAAAGGTTAGAATAGGAGGTCTCTCAAGACATCATTTGACCCAAATCCCTTTCTTAAAACAAGTAGGGTACTACAAGAAAAGCCAATCTGAGTAAAGGGGCTCAGAGCCAGATAAACCTGGCATTGTGTCCCACCTCCTCTTATCAGCTGGGAACCTCTGGCAAATAATTTACGCCGTGTGTCTCAGTTTCCTCCTGTGAAACAGGAATAATACGAGTACTGACTAGACTTCCCAGTGTCCGGCACACAAGAAGTACTCCATCAATGTTGGTTCCTATTAACATCATCAACGGTATTTTACAGATGACGAAACTGAAGTTCAGAGAGAACTGGCCCAAAGTCATTAAAACTAGTAAGTATACCCCAGACAGAAATATAAGGAAATGATGCCTTCTTTATTTAAACAGAAGCCCGAATCTCTTTAGCTGGTTCACAGAGCACAGTCACTCCATGGAGAGGCTAGACTTTTCCTGCCCCAACCTTGTCCTAAGATCCACCTTCTCCCCACAGACTGCAGGTCTCTTGCTACTAGTGCTACCACTGCCACATGCTGTCCTCAAAGAGGCCAAAGGTTCTTCCCACTGGGTCTTTCAGAACTACAGAGAATACAAGATACAGTATTTTTCCACTTCATTTTTTTCCTGCTTCCACATGAATTCAGGTATCCAAAATACTTTTACTGGGGTTATATCACCTACCTTAGTACACGAGTGAGTCTTAAATGGAGGGGAAGATTGCATTAAGATCTCAAGTATGTGTGAAGGAAAATGATTTGAAAAAAGCAACCTGAGATTTCTGACATGACTCCCCGCTGCCTACACCACCAACACAGGCCTGTGCCCTCATTAACAATCATTAGGTTAAAATTACTCAACCAAATGCTTTGCTTAAAGCCTTAGGATAACAACAAAAGGGCAGCAAACATGGAATATCACTAACAGAGACACTATAACTTACAAAACACAGTAAATGCACTGCTATACTTATTATAAAGAATCCCTCCATCCTGGCTCCTAATTTCTCCACGTGGTAGAGTCATCTTTACCCCCAGTTATCAGAAATAGTTCCAACCCCAAAACCGCTGGAATCCAGGGCAAGACAAAGAAGGCAAGTGACCAATTCTCCCCACCTAGAGACCTCCTCCATATCTGTGTCTAAGGACCTGCCTCTCCTGTGATGATTATGATACTAGAATCACCCCACCGTCCTGGAAAGACCTCTACCTCTAACCCATAGGAATGAAGTTTTGGTTAGACAATCATATGTCAGTGTAGCATTATAACTCTAATACGGCAAGAGTAGGTAAGTGAGAATAGCCATCCCTTATAAAAACATAGGTTTCCAGTCTTTAACTCTAAAGGCTTTTCTTTTGTTACACCATGCTACTGCTCTTTTATTTTGATAAATTTAAACACATAAATCTGAAAGATATTCAAATTAATGGAAAATTATTTCTAGTAATCAAAACAATTTACAGTTCTCAAGCATGACAATTTGTAAATAGCTACGTCTGATTTAAATGCGATATGGTTGAGCTACTAAAAAATGTTCATCAAAAGATATACCTTTCTCTCCCTTCTTTTCGAGACCGGGTGATCTGATTAATTTCCAATGCTGTGAGCTTCTTTGCCACACGATACTGCCAGGTGTAAAATGCTTCTTTTGAAGCTGCTATCACATGGGTTTTGGTCATTGTAACAAACAATGGTACTATTAAAAAGAACATTAAGGCAATTAGGTTACAATTAGACAGAACCACAAAATGTGCTGCAAAAGACTTCAGTGATCACTGTGTCCAACCTCGCATCTTGTAGACAATATACCCTAAAAACAGTCTGAGAACTCAGAAGAGTCCAAAGTTTGTAGGACCATACAGAAATATCAACTCAAAATGAATCAGACGTAAGTATAGAACTCTTAGAAGAAAACTTATGTGTAAATCTATGTGACATTGGGTTAGGCAATGATTTCTTAAATATGACACCAAAACCGCAAGCAAGAAAAGAAAAAGTAGATAAACTGGACTTCATCAAAATTAAAAACATTTGTGCTTCAAAGGACAGCATCAAAAAAGTGAAAAAACAATCCACAAATGGAAGAAAATATTTGAAAATCATGTACCTGATAGGGAATTACATCTAGAATGTATAAACAACACTTGTAACTCAATAATAAAAAGACAAATAGCCCAATTTAAAACTGGGCAAAGCATCTGAGCAGACATTTTTCCAATGAAGATATACAAATGGCTACTAAGCAAATGAAAAGATGCTCAACATTATTAGCCACCAGGCAAATGCAAATCAAAATCACAATGAGATAACACTTCACACCTACTAGCATGGCTAGAATCAAGAAGTCAGACAATAATGAGTATTTGCAAAAATGTGGAGAAATGGTAGGAATGTAAAGTGGTGCATCCACTTTGAAAAACAGCTCGGTAGTTCTTCAAAATGTTAAATATATCAATAGAATTACCACATGCCCTAGCAATTCCACTCCTAGGAATATACCCAAGAGAAATGAAAACATATGTCTACACAAAAACTCATACACAAATATTCATAACAGCATTCATGAGAGTCAAAAAAATAGAAGCAGCCCAAATGTCCAAATGGATAAATAAAATCCCACTAGTTCCTCCCCTCCCCACTAGCATTACTGCTTGGTTCAGGCCTTTATCCTTCCCTCTGATCTCATATGTCTTATATTTCCTCATTAATTTAGAAAATGAAATTCTCCAAAGTTCCTTCTAATTTAGGAATATAGTCTCTTAAACATATTTTTCATCTGTTCCATTTCTTAGAGAATATTTAATTAAATTCCTACTGTGTACCCTCTGATGAAGTAGTCTCATCAAATCCATGTTACAGATAAAGAAACAGAAACAGAGGATTAAAGATGTAAAATAACTTGCCCAAGGTCACAAACAAAATAAACAATATAAAATTAAACACACACATTCACAAAAATATAGAAAAACAAAAAACTCTTTCATAAAAGATCATTTTAGTAGCTAATTTCTAAATTCACAATTAAAATGGTACAAAACATATTGTTCTAGTCAAAACTACTGTACAAAGTAATCATTAATACAGTCAGAATAAAGGAACAGTGTTAATAACAGCTACCATTTATGGAGTTCTGGCCACAGTCCAAATAAAGGACATTTAGGGCAGTGAGAGACTTAGGAACTAAACAAAGAATTAGAAACTAGACTGATGGTATAGTGTTAACTGAACAGATTAACAAGTCGAGATTCAAACGCAAGAATTTTTATATGCTAAATAAATAACTCAGTATAGTTGAATCACATTAAAAAGTTTTTTTTCATTACAGATGTCAAGATTTCTCTCTTCAAAATGTGTGCCACTACCAAACTCTAGAGGGAGTGAGAAGCCTTCCTGTAGGGAACAGCTGGTTGGAAGGCAGTCCTGAGAATGGTGGCAGAGCCCGATTCAGGGGGAGCCCTGAGTGGAACCAATAAGCAGGCCAGGCCTAGGCTTTGCTGAGCTTTTGCTGATCCCATCTGCACTAAATCATAAGACATTTGCTAAATATTCAGTAAATTCTACCATAGGCACTCTGATGCTGGTAACTATTATGCCTTTAGTGTGATGTGAATTTCTCTATTCAAAATGTGTGCCACTACCAAACTCTAGAGGGAGTGAGAAGCCTTCCTGTAGGGAACAGCTGGTTGGAAGGCAGTCCTGAGAATGGTGGCAGAGCCCGATTCAGGGGGAGCCCTGAGTGGAACCAATAAGCAGGCCAGGCCTAGGCTTTGCTGAGCTTTTGCTGATCCCATCTGCACTAAATCATAAGACATTTGCTAAATATTCAGTAAATTCTACCATAGGCACTCTGATGCTGGTAACTATTATGCCTTTAGTGTGATGTGAAGTAAGTTCACACACCTTAACTGCTTTCTAATAAAATAGTTTTTCCTAAGCATATAAAAGCATTTTTCTAACCAATGTTTAGCTACAATTATAAATTATACTCATGTTTCCTTTTTTTTTTTTTGATGCATCCTAAATAATCACAAGTTTATTATCAGCCTAAGCATAAATGAGGTACCTGTCTAAGGGAACACACTGAATTCAGGGAGAGACTGGCTCTGACTGAGGAAACCAGTAAGCCTTCTAAAAGCAGGTCACCTCTGAGCTGGATCATCAAACATGACAATGAACATGAGTCCCAACAGATCCTCCCCTGCACACAGCAGGGGAGCAATTGTCACTGTTCAATAGACTAACTATATTTTAATTATCTGTTTAGACATTCTACAGGAAATGTCAGAGTTAATTTCTTATCACTCCCAGTACCCAGTACAGTACCTGAAACAGTATATACTCATTGATGGTTTGCTAAATAAATAGATTTTATTTTAAATATTTTCATACATTCAATAAACATTTGCTATGGGGCAAGCACAGCGTTAGGCAGTGGGGATACAGAAATTAATAAACATAGTTAGATCTTTAAGAAGCTCAAAATCTTGGAGGGAAGGTAGATAAGAAAATCAATAATCACAGTGCAGAGTAAGTACTTTGGATAGAAGCACACCAAAGGTATACTGCGGGCTCAAAGGAAGAGGCCCCCAAAATGGTACCTAACTCTTACATGTACAGTACAACAGAGCCTCACAAACTAAACTTCTGTAATAATTCATAATGTTCTTTTTAAAAGCTTCTCTAGAGATTTTCAGGAAGAGCAGATGACAAATCATGTTTCTAGAACAATATCAGTTGTATACTTTTTTTGCTTTAGCCTCCAGTCCTCATGAAAATTTGGCATAGAAACTTAAAACAGGAATTTTACAGGATATGTGTGAAGCAAAAATGTTGAATCTCTGGCTGAGTTTACTGCAGACCAGTGAAAGAACTGTTTGTTAAAATTTCAGCCAGTGAGACGGCAAAAAAAAAAGCTTCAAGACTCAAAAATACAAATAATCATGCCCTCAAGCATTTGCCATTTTATGAAGGTAAAGGATTTACATCTGGCTTTATTAAAACATAGACTGCATGTGATTACAATTACTTTGAGGCTAACCCTATCATCATTATGATATTATGTTAAAACTTTTGATATTAAAAGAAAAAGCATATAATCTGAAGACTGACAGAATTCATCCCTTAGATTTAAGACTATTATATTTCTAATAAATAGAAGATATTCATGTGATAAGTATAATAATGTTAAGCTAAGGAATATTAACATTAACAAAGAACACTAACATTTATGTACATATATAAATATATAGAGAGAAACATTCAGACATACCTAACACTGAACATAAAACAAGAAGTTGAAAAGTTTCAATGTTTAAAAGTGAGTTACCAAGACCCTAAACATAGAGTATAAAATCTTTGAGGCCAGTAAGTATTCTTCACATTTGCTTGTATCACCCAAAGACCTTAGCAAAATACTTAGAAGGCACACTTTAACATTTAATTGTTAAGGCTGAATGTGAAATCTAAAAACAAAAGAGACTAGTCCTCAGATTCAGAAAATAATTCAATGGGTTTTCAATTTTTGAAACCCACTATTTTTTCTAACACCATATCCAATAAACTAACAAACACTTTAAAAGAAAATCATTATTTTGGAAGTTATAGTGAAATGGCAACAAAATATTTGGTAACAATTTTTGACAAAATACTAAGAATAAGACTTGGAATTTTTTATGGTTACCTTCATAGCTACTGGATAGAGGGAAGGGTAAATCTAAAGAAACAAATGTCTTCTGAAAACAAAAAAGTCAGGAATTTTTTTAAGTTGTCCCTATTAATAAACTAATTTCATCAGAAAAATCTGGACAGGGCAAACTCACTTTGACAAGCAGCTAAAGTGTTTTTTATGGAAGCAAGGTACTTGGCAGTTTATTAATAATAAAAGTGGTTTCACGGCAAAATTCTTTCTATAATCCTCAGTATATTACATACTAATCATTACAATGGATACCAATTCTCATACAATTATATTTCCCATTTAAAGCAAATGATGGCAGTATAGCAGTGGTGAGATTATTGTGAATTTTAGATAGAGTAAACTTAAAAGTTATTGTATTAAGCAGGATCCTTCTGAGAGTGAAATGGGGCATTACTAATAATTTTACCATGACAACAAGCATAGACTGGTACTGAACCTGAACCTGGCAAACCAGAAAGTATGTTCATCCTTGTTTTAGAGAATACCATTCTAATTAATAATACCATTGTTACATTTTAAAATTAGTTTACAAATAAGACTTGATTAAAGAGGGAGTAAATATTAACATTTCCTTACCAAGATCAATGTATTTGGGATCCAGAGGTGTGCCGATAGAATTACAAAGAACTAGCACAAACTGTGAACAAATAAAACAGAAAGTATCAAAACTCCTGCTTATGTACTGTAAAAGAAATAATGCTTAACATACCATGCTTATCTCTTTTTCAAGTATCACTAACATGGAAAGAATTGATAAAATTAAATACAAAGAACAGCAAAGATAATCTACAGCACAAAAGTAAAGAAATATGAACTAAAATTAAACTAAGGCTGATTTCTCAATATAGTGGAACACTGGTTTTTAAGAGACCATTTAAGAAACACAAGTACACTGGCTACTTTCCATTTTTATACTTCTAAAATTCCTGGTCTGCTATAACCTCAAAACTCATCTTTATCCTATAAGCAGCTATGTAAGAGCTAACAATTTGTTACCGTTGCACCAAATGTTTCCATCTCGGTCTCCTCCTTCGAAGCAATATATAAATGACATGAGAAATTCAGAAAAATTCAGTTAATTCAGAAAAAAACATAACCCAACCCAATGAAAATAACTTAAAATTCCCAGTGGTTAACACATACACAATTATCAATGATTAATATTAGGAAAAATAATCGAACATAATGCACACTTTACATCAGATTACTCTAATGATAATTTCACTTTTTTGCTGTTAGTCACCTTCTCTATATCTAGTACTAAGAATAATATTTTACATAGATGTTTTCCTGATTAGAATAATAATTTCAAATAAACCAATTCTCAATGTACTATTTATACAGACTTCTTCTTTTCTCAGTATCTCAAGTAAAACTTGTTTAATTTCATAAACGTAAACTAAATGATAAAAATTACAGTAAAATATCATAATGTACTCTTCCACTACTTAAAACAAGCTTATTTGCTGCCACAAAATACAAATGTTTTACATACTTATTATTCACATGCTCAGAGCTGAAAGACTCAAATGAGACATCTTACTAAAAAGAGAAGTCCCCCAACTTCCCATTTCTTGCTCCCTAGAGTAATTACTTTCCGCTCCTGTAATTCATTCTTTTGCCATTTACCTCCACAAATGTAAGTAACATGTTTACAATGCTACTTCGTGTTCTGTTTTGTTTCAATTCAGGACATCATGTAACCATGACTTTCACGCCTCCTTCCCAGCCCCCCATTACACAGGAGCACATTCCCATCACTCCGTCTTTCCACTACAGTCTTGTTAAATCAGAATTTAAGTTTTAAAATGTTATTATGGTTCAATTTTTAAACAATTTTAATTTTTTAAAAAATCTAGTGAATACATCGTTTTGACTCTAAATGCTATTCACAGCTGAGGCAAGTATAACATGATTTATTTTCCTTTCAAGCATATTTTAAAGCTTTCCCTGGCGTGGATAATTGCCTTTATTTTTTTCTCTTTGCTTAGTTTTCTCTGTGTTTATTACTAACTCAAGTCCCCAGTTGTCTCCCAGTTATCTATGTCTCCGCTCAGGAGGTCAACCACATTAACTATTCTACTAATTTCATCTTGAATTTCTTTTGGAGCCACCTGGGCTGCTCTCGTTTGATGACTCACTCCCTAGGCATGTGCACAGCTACCAGCTAGTACCACTCCACACCACTGTTGTCAGGTTACCTTGTTTCTTCCTCTTTCTTAGTTTATTCTTCGTTTTGGTAAACCATATCCCGAAGTAACTTCCTAAGTTAAGAAAGCTTGGAAGGTAAAATTTTGGTGATCTCGTACATCTAAAAATGTCTTTATTCTACCCTCATATTTAATGAATAGTTTGCTTAAGGTATGGAATTCAAGGTGGGAAATCATTTTCCCTCAGAATTTTGAAAGCAATTCTCCAAAGTATTGAGGTTGACAAGTCGAATGCCATTATGATACCTGATCCCATGAAATCTGTTCTGGAACCAAGTGGGAAATGAAGACTGCGGTAACATTAATTTAACTGGCCTGTTTTCAGCAAGAGTTCCTCACCCTTCCCTGTGCTTGGTGCCCTTCAGTGCAGGGACTCTATATCCTCTCTGGAGGGTAAACCAGTCTCCCTCGTGGTTAGAAGGGCAGCTGCCCACAGGCTCAGTACAGGGAGGGAATCTAGAAATCTGCTCCTTTATATGACCCTTTTCCTTTTTCCCAAAGTATTCTCCTGCCTGCATAATCTCTGGTACTTCCAAATCGCTTTTCTGTTCACTTCTTTCTCCTACCAGGTATCACCACCAAGTCCTGTGTTTCTGGGATTCTGTGATGTAAACTCGTTGCTTCTTTCCTTTCTCCACTGATGGCTGAGGGTTCCATTTTCTTGGGTCTGCTAGGGTAATTACCACTAATCTCCCTACTCTCTAAACTCCAAAATTATGTTGCTCTTTCCTCTCCCTTTCTGATCCCTATGGGCTTATAGCTTTTTAAAAAATACCTTTCCTGTTGTTTCAGTGAGTTTCAGGAGAGAACAGAGCCAAATGTGGCTGTTCAAATGGCCACCTTAAACTAAAAATTCTATACTTTTTAATGGGATAAAATAATTTATAACACAGCCAAAGACATTGGTAGGCCTTTTTTGAAAATTTTGCATACTTTTGCAAATATTTAAATTGTTAGCAGACTTTTTTAAAGGGTATTATTCATATTATTCATTGTATGTTATGAGACATTGACTTTTAAAGCAATATAAGTCCACATAAAAGTACATTTCTGCATGTCAAAGCTACCCAAATTGTTATAAATGGCCATTGTTACATAATTTCTTGAGCATTTGTACTAGACATCTGATTATTCATTTCTACTTATGGAATTTTAAATTGGAAAAGAATTGTGGTATTTTAAATATATTTCAGAGACAAAGAGCTTCAGTTCCGGTCAATATAAACTGCCAATGGATTAACTAATTGGAGAAAAAAATCAGGGGACACAGAACCAATGGAGTCATATAACTTTCCAAACAGAGGTCTAGACAGACATGGCCAATAAACCCAATACTTTGCTGTATCTGCCAGTACAGAGGCCATGCTTGAGAAGACAGAGAACTATAGCCCAATTCCGCCAAGTAGTTAACCCATCTAAGTTTTAAGATATCAAGGAACACCTACCTGAGGATGATTTTCATCAGCTTTTGTAGCCAAAATGCAGAAATCTCCACAAGTAGTAATAGAAATGAGACTCTTCACATACTTAACATATTTCTCGTTGTTTTTTGTATCCCAAAATATAACACAGTACTCTGGACGATCAGGTCTGGTATAAGCGTAAACTACAGTGTTTGAGCAATAACCCCACTAGGAAGAAAGGAAGAAGGAAAGGGAGGGAATAGAAGGAGGGAGGGAAGAGAGAGAGAGAGAGAGAGGAAGGAAGGAGAGAGAGAGAGAGAGAAAGAAAGAAAAAGAGAGAGAGAGAGAAAGAAAAAGAGAAAGAAAAAGCAAGCAATTAACATTGGGAAAGTCATATTATTATATTTTTATATTTTTCCCCTAGAAATACTGCAGATATGTGGTTTATCAGTGCTGATAAAATAAATTCTTTAGAAATGGAAGAGAGAAGGACTGAATATTCAGCTTAATCTCTTTTCTCACTAAAATAACAAATCTAAAAGTAATAAAGACGGTTTAAAAAAAATGTACTGCAAAAATAAATTTGGTTTAACTTTCCTTATTTTAATTTGTAAGAGTTAAGCTTCAGTGGTGAAAATTTCAGATTTTTCAATAGTCAATAACAGCTGCTTCGGGGACAACAGCAAGAGAGATCCCTGCCGAAGTTCAATTCTGAGTCCTGAAGCCAAAATTCAGAAATAGCGGCTTTGCCTTTTTTCTCCCATCCACTTTTTTTATATTTGTTTTTATCAGAGTAACATATGCACATAGTTTATAGTCAAATAATTCTACATGGCTTATTTAACACAAAAACAAAATGCAGGACCCCCCTGCCTAATTTCCTCCTTGGGGCAGCCATTTACCACTATTTTAGCTGTAACTGTTTTGGTACTGATTTCCATATCACATGTGGATTGATTACAGAACTTTGAGCTTTCCTTCTCCCAACAAATTTATATGTAATTTTGAATAAATCAATATTCAGTGTCTACATTATTAACACTGTGTTTACTCTTCTTTTTTGCGGTGGGGAGGGGCTGTGCTGTGGGGCAGGTGAGATCCCAGCTCCCCGACCAGGGATCGAACCCACGCCCTGCCACAGTGGAAGCACAGAGTCCCAACCACTGGACCACCAGGGCAGTCTCCAGTGTTTACTCGTCAAAGTAATACGGTGATTACTTTTTGTTTGTTTTTTGTTGTTTTTTTTTGCGGTACGCGGGCCTCTCACTGTTGTGGCCTCTCCCGTTGCAGAGCACAGGCTCCGGACGCGCAGGCTCAGAGGCCATGGCTCACGGGCCCAGCCGCTCCGCGGCATGTGGGGTGCTCCCAGACCGGGGCTCGAACCCGTGTCCCCTGCATCAGCAGGAGAATTCTCAACCACTGCGCCACCAGGGAAGCCCCA